>NC_135664.1:14706902-14993214 GCF_964188315.1 Podarcis muralis | reverse complement strand
GTGTCTCCGGACAGCGCTGGCCCCCGGCCTATAGAGTGAGATGGGCACACAACCCTAGAGTCTGGCAAGACTGGCCCGTACAGGCAGGGCTACCTTTACCTTTACCTTTAATAACACCAGTTAGTAGTGTGACGATCTGAAATGAAGTATAGGCCAGGGGTTATTAAAAAATAACATGATGCAGCAGACAGCTCTGATCATGTCTGCATTTAGACTTCAGCAATTCTCGCTTAACAAGATTGGCAATGAAGCAAACAACAAAAACAACAAAAACCACCTGTGCCAGGTTAAACAAGTTCAGTATGACTTGGCCTAGCTGTGGGCCAACACCACACCCGGCTGCAGGGAAGCTCCGAGGGCCAACGCTGAGGACATTTCAAAGAAAATGTCGACTGGGAGAGACTTGGCATAGAAATCACACCAACTGGAGGTTCTCTAGACAAATAGTTCATCACATGGTTCATCACAGTACCTGGAATGTGCCCCCCCAAAAAAGTCCTACCTACAGGCTCACAGTGGGACGCGGGTGGCGCTATGGGTTAAACCCACAGAGCCTAGGACTTGCCAATCAGAAGGTCGGCGGTTCGAATCCCTGTGATGGGGTAAGCTCCCATTGCTCGGTCCCTGCTCCTGCCAACCTAGCAGTTCGAAAGCACGTCAAAGTGCAAGTAGATAAATAGGTACCGCTTCTGGCGAACCAAACCCCAGAGTCGGTCACGACTGGACCTAATGGTCAGGGGTCCCTTTACCTTTACCTTACAGGCTCACAATTGACATTAGGAACAGTAAGAAAGGAGCTGGAGAATGCCAAACATTTAGTTTTGTATTTCCAGGGACCGCCCCCCTCCAATTTAGCTAATTATTTGCCCTAAATATTTCCCAATTGAATATGCACTCCCCACCCCAGTACAAAGTAGTACAGTCCAGGAACAATCTTCCTATATCTTGAACAGTGTGTCTAGTAAGCCCCTGTGTGCGTCGGGTTTCCTGCAAATAAGCTGCAACAATGCAAACTCAGCCAGGAGATTATTTTGCACGTTCAAAGCACGCACACACACACACACACACACACACACACACACTTCAACAGATTGGACCCTCGGCCACGATGCAACACAATGCATGAAACTAATGGCTGCTAAGCTGTTCACAAAGAGCTCTTGCAGTTTGTCAACACAATCTCCCCAGTGGCATCCGGGGACCGACTTGCCTTTGTCCTGGAATGAACTCACATCCGCAGCTGCCACTGAGAATATAGCATTGATATACAGCAGGAGCGCACTGTGAATCGTCTGCCAGTAATTAGCATCATTTTTATTTTTTTATTTTTTTTCTGCTGCAGTATAGGTCAGCTTGATCTAGGCTCAACGGGGAGGCAGCTGTCACAGTACCTAGGAAAATAATAATAATACTCTCTTTGCCGAATACAAATCAGTCACCGCTGGACCACCTCTCCGCCCACGCAAATGTCATGTCTGCACGCCTCGTAAGGAGGCAAGAAGCGTTTCCAAGTAGCAGGAATATATCAGGAGATATTCACTCCCAAGTTTGTGAATCAGCTCCTCTGCTTCAGACATGCGGCCCTCCAGATGTGTTGGACTCCAAGTCCCATCTGTCCCAGCCAACCCGGCCAGTGATAAGAAATGATGGGAGTTGTATTCCAGCAAAATTTGGAGGACCACAGCTCCCCCGTCACAGATGCTTTCTAAAGTGAGTGTGGAATGCATAGCCACCAAGTGTCCCGATTTTCTAGGGACAGTCCCGGAATTACAAAAGCCACCTGGCTTCTGATTTGATCCCAGGACATCCCAGTTTCGCTTGCCAGTGCTGCTGTCAGGGAATGGGCAGAGGAGGAGTAATTGTGGAGACCACTTCCGCATCCTGACCTTCCCAGGAAAGAGGAAGAGGAAGACAGTATAGATCTACAAGAGGGGTTTGTGGGAGGTCGCAGCTCAGAGGCAGATGAGGGGGAAAGTTGGGAAATAATGGGGACAGGAGGAACAGGCAGAGCTGAAACAGCAGCTGGCTGGCATGTTGTCACTAGAAAACATTCCAGACCCACCATCTCCCAGAACCCGGCGAGCCTTAAAAGTAGGAGAGCAAAGAGCTCAAAGACAGAGGGCACCTGTATCCTCGGTCCAGTATATCTGAAGGAGCGTCTCCACCCCCATCATTCTACCCGGAAATGATAGGAAATGATCTGCAAAGAGATGCCCAAAAATGGAGTGTTGAGGAGGGTCCATGCGAGGAGGGGGGAAGCAATGTCCTTATTTTCATCTGAGGAACGTTGGAGGGTACGGGATTGTGCGCGTTTTTTTTAAGGAGAATTTTGCACGACTTAAAAAAAAACTTTGAAGACAAAGTTTTTATTATAGTGAAACCAGGGTTTCTTTTCGTTTTGTTTTTTAAAGCAAACATTAAAGTATTCAGAGCAAGAGAGAGAGAGAGAGAGAGAGAGAGAGAGAGAGAGAGAGAGAATGAGAGACCAGGAAAAATTTTAATATAAAGATTTAAACGTTTGTAGGGGCAATGCATAATTTCAAGCACGGGGGTGACGATTTAATGACAAGGTGGAATAAAAGGACTTTGCTTTTATTTGGATGATGCACTTAGTATAAAAGGCTGCTCAGGGCAAAAAAATCCGGCTCATCCTGTGTAGGTGTGCCAGGGAGAGAAAGGAGCCAAGGGAGAAAATCGCTCCTTCTCATGCACCTGTAAGAAGCAGACTGACGCCACTGGGGCTTGGAGAAAGGGTGATGCTGGCTATCACCCATCCTGCAGAGCCAGAAAAAGCTTCGGTTTTGCTGCATCAGTGAATATGAATGGTGAATATCCCTTTCGCTCTCCATCTTTAGGACTTCCCATAACCTAGGTTTCCTCCGATGGGGTGCAGGAGTTAATTCCTGAAAGAAAGCGATCGAGATCTCAACCTCCTGTTGGTGAGGTTCTCATCTTGGTGATAATGGGATAAAGCACAACCTTATAGGGTTAGAGTAAGGTTACCAGACATCCCCGTTTCCCGGGGACAGTCCCCAGATTTAGAAATCAGTCCCCTGACAAAATCCATCAATAATAATAATAACAACAACAACAACAACAACAACAACAACAATAATAATAATTTATTATTTATACCCCACCCATCTGGCTGAGTTTCCCCAGCCACTCTGGGCGGCTCCCAATCAAGTGTTAAAAACAGTACAGCGTTAAATATTAAAAACTTCCCTGAACAGGGCTGCCTTAAGATGCCTTCTGAATGTCAGGTAGTTGTTTATCTCTTTGACATCTGATGGGAGGGCGTTCCACAGGGCGGGCGCCACTACCGAGAAGGCCCTCTGTCTGGTTCCCTGTAGCCTCACTTCTCACAATGAGGGAACCACCAGAAGGCCCTCGGCGCTGGATCTCAGTGTCCAGGCTGAACGATGGGGGTGGAGATGCTCCTTCAGGTATACAGGACCGAGGCCGTTTAGGGCTTTAAAGGTCAGCACCAACACTTTGAATTGTGCTTGGAAATGTACTGGGAGCCAATACAGATCTCCCAGAACCGGTGTTATGTGGTCCCGGCGGCCACTCCCAGTCACCAGTCTAGCTGTCTATCTATCTAGTAGGAAGTTGAAAAGTGCCCCTGATTCATTGAAACATCACAGCAACTGATGCCAACCGACACCAGCACACTTAGGGATCCACAGAGTTTGTGCTTCGTGTGTAACAGACGTCAGCAACTCAGCATTTTGGCTAATCTACTTTATTTACATATAAACACACATGGAACACTGCAACATGGGTCCCTCTCTCTCTAGCATCAGACAGCAAAGAGAAAAAGAACAAAGGACAATAGCCCCACTTCACGGAACACAGTAACACAAACATCCTGTCTCTGTCACTTCCCACTCTGTGGAGTCAAAACATACACAGTCATGTGATAGACAACAATCCCATGACGGCAATCATGGAGCAGGAATTCTAACAGGTGCCACAGCCAGTGCACCACAGCTGAGGAGAGCGGGTGGCCGTGTTGTCACGATTCTCCTCTCTCCAGGGTGGAGGTGCCACAGCTAGTGCACCACGGCCGAGGAGAGTGGGCGGCAGTGTTGCCACGACTCTCCACTCTCCTCTTTTGGGTCAGATTTGACCTGGGAGTGGAGCTGGTGCCATTGGGCCAATTCAGGCTGGGGATGCCTGGTCGCGCCTCCTCCAAAAAAAAGTGCCTGGAGCCACGCCCCCCCCAGCCCCCATGCTATGCCATTGATGCTATGCCAAAAATTTCTCCCACTTTTTTTTTAAACACCATTCTCCTTCAATTAGTAGGAACAGAAGCTACATGTGAAAATTGTGAAAGGGGCGAGAATATTTCAAATCAATGGGATCAGTTGGTTCCAGGCTCAATTCCCAACATCTCTAGATAGGGTTGGGAGAGATTCCTTCCTAAAACTCTGTAGAATCACTGCCTGTCAATGTAGACATTATTCAACTCAATGGACCCATGATCTGACATAGTATAAGGCAACAGTACTGCTCATTGGCCATAGCAAAGAGATGGATTGATTTATATGACAGCTTCCTATATTTCTATGACTGATAAACTGTGGAGAGAGGGAATATATGGTCAACAAGGTTGAGCTATAACTGTATCTTAAGTGGTTCTCAACCTATCTGTGGTTGTTCACCTGCTGAATTCAATTTGCAGAAGGAAACTTAGTACTCATTTCAGTGACTCGTCACCAAGACAGGGGCTAAAAAAATAATAATAATATGAAAAGCATGACATTTAACTCATTATGGCAGCCGAGTTACTCACATTTTTTAAAAAAACAAAAAACTTTCTACAAGAATAGAAGTCTCTTTTATCTCGAGTGAGTCACTTTGCCAGTCATCCTTTTTTGGTAGCAAAGTCCTGGGTTTATTTTGGGATTTTCGGTTTCCAATCTGCGAATGCTCTGAATCTGTACAGTTATGTAAAAGCTGAAAATGAGTATTGATAAGTTGTCATGCCTTGCTCAGAGTGGCTTCAAAGGAGCAACGATTCCGCCCCGCCCCCCCTTAAGACCTGAGTTTTCTCTTCTAAGGACGCAGGAAATTCAAAATTTGGCTGTGGTTACATTCCTGTTTCCTGGGCACTCACTTCCTTTCCAGTGCCCAGTTAGGGTTATCAGAAACCCCATTATAAAAGACTACTGTTGGATGTGTTGTTTCTCAAATCAGCTCCACACTTATGTTTTTTAATATATATTTTTATTAAAGATTTTTTAGTTTACAAAAATGTCTCTTTTTTCAAGCTGTGCTTTCTGCAGCTCAGTTTCATTTGTCGTGAGACATTAGTGTTATATACAGTGTTAGGTTAGGAAGAAAAGAGGGGGAAGGGGGTGGTGACTTGGGTTAGGGGGCAAAGCTTCTCTTCTTCTACTTAGTGTATGTGTGGGGTTTTGTGTCAGCATCACTTGTGTGGGTTCTCTTACTATTCGCTTGTTGTATTTCCTTGGTGATGAGAGAGGTTGGGGGTGGCCTAGGTTGTGGTTGGTTGTCTTTGGTTTGCTGTAGTGAGATTTGTTTTCATGTGTGAGCGGTGTGTGTATGTGTGCATTTTTGAATCAGGTTAGCCGGATTGATCCATATGCTGCTGGCAGATTCTTGTCGTTGTCTTGTTGAGCTGTGTCTGTGATAAAGGGGAGCCGTACCGGGGTGAAAGTGTCTTCTTCTATTCGTCCCCATGTCAGTTTCAGTTTATTGGTTACTTTGTCCAATAGGGTTGTTTTCCATACTATTTGACACCATTGGTCCATGCTTACTCCTGACAGGTCTCTCCAGTGTCTGGCTATGATGCTTCTGGCTGCTGAGAGCAGGTGGGTTATGAGCTCTTTATGAGGAGAGAAGGTTGGCGGTTCGAATCCCCGCGACGGGGTGAGCTCCCGTTGCTCAGTCCCTCCTCCTGCCAACCTAGCAGTTCGAAAGCACGTCCAAGTGCAAGTAGATAAATAGGTACCGCTCCGGCAGGAAGGTAAACGGTGTTTCTGTGCGCTGCTCTGGTTCTCCAGAAGCAGCTTAGTCATGCTGGCCACATGACCCGGAAGCTGTACACTGGCGGCCAATAAAGCAAGATGAGTGCCGCAACCCCAGAGTTGTCCGCGACTGGACCTAATGGTCAGGGGTCCCTTTACCTTTACCCATGAGGAGAGTAGACATTATTATCTTGGAAGATCTTTAGTAGGCAGCTCCACACCTTAAGGAATACCTAATTTGACGCCATTCAAGGTGTGAACACATTTGCATAAGGTGACAAATATTTGCATAAGGTAACAGCATCCTTGCCCATCCATGCCCCTTGGTGTGTATACAAACAGAAACAAATCTGACACTAAGGAAGCTATGCTGATGTGAATAGCTTGGAGGGGGGGGGGGAGCTGTGAGATGCACCGAAAAGAAACACAGAACTTTACGATGCCTTAAAAGGACATGGTATGGATTCACCTCCAGCCCCTGGCAGGATTAGTTAGTAAAACTTTCAGCTTTCTCTCTTCTCCCTTGACAAAACATACCACAGCTTTTCTTTTATGGTCTAAGCCCATCCCCAAACACAATAATAAACATTTTGAATGGCTGTATTGAGTAGGACAGTGAATCTTGGCTTTTTGGCATAGAGCTGCCCTTCATTTCAAATGTTCTTGGGTGCATTTGAAAGGCTAAGGAGACTTAATTATTGATTGTGCATTTTAATCTATGCATATTAATTCTAAAGTAATTCAGCTTCCAGCCACTTATGCTGAGGCCAATGTAGTCCCAAAATAGATCTCTGTGCTATGAAGAGACATTCCATACTTGAGTTACGTTGGGAACCATTCCTAACAGAACAATTTGTTTAGCCCTAATGCGACTGATCTAAGTGTGGCTCATTAAAACTGCTGTGATAAATTTCCCTGGTGCAAAGTTTGCGGCTCGCTGCTTATTTCTCATAAGATGTGAAGAGCTTGTTGATAATAAGAAAGGTTTGGTGTTGCGCTGACGGATTCTGCAAGTTCACAAGCACCAAGCAGCCTGCCAAAAAAGCCAATTATTTACAATGATACTGATGTAAACAAAGCACAGTGCAACCCAGGGCTGTTTCGTTTGCCCAGCAGAAATGCCAACTTCACAGACAGTGGCAGTGCTGAACCGGTTTAGCTGAGAGTCATTTCAGTTCAAAGTTAAAGCAAATGAGATTTAAAACCAGTCTGGGGTTTGTTTGGGTGGTGGCTGTTTTCTAGAGCTAGGGTTTTTGAGCTGTTTTCCTAAGAACTTCATTGAGAAACGCCCAGAAATTAGTTGGCATGTCATTTGTGATCTCCCACCACAATGCATAGCTACAGGAACAGGAAGGGTAAGATAAGGCTGCCAACTGGCCGCAGGAGAAAAAACCAAACTGGCCTCTTCTTGTGCCTCAGCAGTTGTTTTAATAATGCAGGTAAAGCATTATCACCTGTTAAGATCTCCATGAAAAGCTACTGCTAAAGGTGCAAAAAGATGAGATGGCTTAAAAAATAAAATAAGGAGAGAAGATGTTGGCTCAGTTTGTGTGGAGCCTAGTAGGTCTGGCCAACGGCCTACATAGTACCCAGAATTCCATGCAGTGTACAGGTGTGCCTGAGCAGAGCATCCTAGTCTGGAAAATATTTTATATTCTTGTCGCACCATCAGTTCAGCGCAGGAGTCACTCTGAGTGATCTCCTGTGGCTCAGATGCACAGCAGATAATGAAAGGAGAGAGGATCCCAAAATGTGGACCACCAGTGGTCTGTGACGTTCTTAGAGGTGGTCAGTGATGCCTGCATTAAATTTTCATAGTCATATTGGTTCCAATCTGTATTAATTATTTTATGCCTGATATTGTATTGCATACTATTGTACAGTGGTAGCTCAGGTTACATACGCTTCAGGTTACAGACTCCGCTAACCCAGAAATAGTACCTTGGGTTAAGAACTTTGCTTCAGGATGAGAACAGAAATTGTGCTCTGGAAGTGCGGCAGCAGCAGGAGGCCCCATTAGCTAAAGTGGTGCTTCAGGTTAAGAACAGTTTCAGGTTAGGAAAGGACCTCCGGAACGAATTAAGTACTTAACCCGAGGTACCACTGTATTGCATTTTATGATTTTACCTACGATTTTCATTAAACACCATGTTCGTTTTGGAATTCCTTTCCTAAAGAGGTGCATTTGGCACCTCCATTATGTAGCTTGTGTTCACACATTCATAACTCTTCATCCAGTATTTCCCAGCTTTTCCCTTCTCAGCACAGTCCCTGACACACAGACATATAAATCCCTCAAATACGAAACAAAACCGAGGTCTGCAGCTTTAGACTTCCTGGATCCTGACCAAGTGTCTTGAGGCTACTTCTCATGACCCCTTTTCATGTGGTGAGCTCACAAGTTCCTCCGTTCTTTGAATTATGGCATGCTGAACCAAGTCTTTTGATGATATGAGATCACACATTGTATGGGATTACATGTCACCGCCATGTCCTGGCTCAACCCATTTTTTCAAAGGCTTTCCACAATGTGCTGACGTGATCCACAGCCCTTACTTCTGCCTCATCAAGATTTTACTTGCCAGCTGCTCTGGGTGTACTTCATTCATAGGTTATTCCAGCAGACTGACACATCCAGGATAGAAAAAACCTTCTCATGGGGACAATGGCATTGGCCTTGACTTACCATTGGACAATTTTTCATTTCATTGGGCTTCTCTAGTCCCATCTTATCTGGCTTCCCAGTTTTGCCATTGATAGGCCCACTTCTTCTTTCTCAATCTATCTAGCTAAGAATGAAAAATGTTTCTGACTCTGGAGACTAGATCCTTCTCTCGCCCCAACCCATGGGCCAACTTTGACAGGCGGATGGGCCAACCCACCTGTCAATCAGATAATGTCACTATGCCATCACATAATTGACAGGTGGGTTATTCCATCCACCTTTCAAAATCCCTTCTGCAGTGTTCCCAAGTGCCTTTTGCAAGAATCTACGGCACAAGGGGACAGTCCCTTGGACACCTAGGAGTGGGGAAATGTGACAATTTTGTTTTTCCACTTTTCACTTTTCCACTTTGGTTTGTTATTCTTTTTCTAGCATACACATAGTTGGATGCAAAGGGATGCAGGTGGCGCTGTGGGTTAAACCACAGAGCCTTAGCACTTGCCGATCAGAAGGTCGGTGGTTCAAATCCCCGCGACGGGGTGAGCTCCCGTTGCTCATCCCTGCTCCTGCCAACCTAGCAGTTCGAAAGCACGTCAAAGTGCAAGTAGATAAAAAGGTGCCACTCCAGCGGGAAGGTAAATGGCGTTTCTGTGCGCTGCTCTGGTTCTCCAGAAGCGGCTTAGTCATGCTGGCCACATGACCCAGAAGCTGTATGCCAGCTCCCTTGGCCAATAAAGCGAGATGAGCGCTGCAACCCCAGAGTCAGTCACGACTGGACCTAATGGTCAGGGGTCCCTTTACCTTTACCTTTTAGTTGTATGCACATTGCTGCAAAAAGAATTCTCCATAATAGAAAGCATTTTTTTAATGTTATGGTTGTCCTCCTTCAATTTATTTCCCACAACAACTCTGTGAAGTAGTCAGTCTGAGAGGCAGCGGCTGTCCCAAGGTCACCCAGGGAACATCATGGCTAAGTGGGGATGTGAACCCTGTTCTCCCAGGTCTTAGTCCAACTCTCTAACCCCTACACCACCAAATTTTGGATTGTGCTTCTGGAGTTCATGGCTTAAGATCTTAGTTTAAAAACAGAACAAAACCTAATATCACATTGGTCCACAATTTGTCTCTTTAATTAAAGAGAAATAAGATCATCGGAATGCAATGGAATATGTCTCATTTAATTGGCTTTATTTCTTTTTAAAATATTTTTAAATTTTATTTGCTCAACACATAACAACAACAACAAAAAAGACAAATTACACCATAATAGGAATATCATCAGTTGCGCCTTACATAAAAAATTAATATAAATTTCATAATCCATAAGCTGTAATGGTCTCTTCCTTTTAAGTCCGACTTCCCATCTTCTCTATAAATCAAATTGCCATTCTTTGCTGCCAATACATGTTACTGCTATCATCTCAAATCACTTCAGAATATGTTATATCATATAACTAGTGGACGATATTGCTGGTATTATTCAAATGCCGCTACGGATTTTAAGTCAGTATTATTAATTTTCAAATATATTTTAAATGCTTCCCATTTTGAAATAAATTCTTTCCTTGGTTTGTTCCTTAATTTGTGTGAATGAGTTTGTTTGTGTGAATGAGTGCTTTGAACTCTTCAGATATTGAAATTTCTTGATTGGTATGATTTTATTGAGATTTAAAAAGCATATTGTTTCTTCCTGAAGCGCAGCAGCTGACAGTAGCTTTGCTGATTATTTACTAGCTCAGAAACTAGTAAAAATAACTAGCAGGTCATAACAGGCCACGAAATACGTATATACAAAACTGAACATTGTAAAATTACACATATGGACTTTTAAACCTTTGGGTTATATCCAGCATTAGTAATATGCATTAGTCATATGCTGGGAAACTGTCCCTGCCACCTTGTTGGTTACTCTCCCAGGAAGCGGCACAGGACACACCTGCCAAGATGCCAGTCTTGCACTTCTGTCCCGTCAGGGAAGCCAGTTCTGATCTCAAGGGAATGTTGCAAAAAACAAAATGGCATTTCTTAAGCTTCCCTTCTCAAATATAATTTCTAGCATAGGAGCCAACTCCTAGGGGCCGAGGTCCCTTCGAGTCCCCCAATAAAATATTTGAGGGGGCTGTCCGTCCGCCCCAAAATTGATGGGCATTGCCATTCAAAGGGTGTGCATGTACCACATAAGGATTTACCTCCCCCCCCCCCCATTTTATTCAAGTTGGCACCTCTTATTTCTAGTGGTCTAACCAGCAGTGGGAAAGAGTCTGTTAGAAAGGCAAGCTAAGATAGACTTATGGTCCAGCGGTGAAGCTCATGGTTCTGAAGATGCTCAGAGCTGTCATTTCCTACCAAGATCAAGACACATTTCATTTTCTGTAAACATTTAAAGCACTCTCAGACCCTCCAAGTGTCCCTATTTTCCAGTCTTGGATTTACAGAAGCCTTCCCAGTTTCAGCTTTGATCCAGGAATGTCCCGCTTTTCCTTAGGATGTCACTATTTTCATTGGAGAAATGTTGGAGGGTATGGAGGTTTGTGACCTCTCAGCCAACCTTTAGAAGACATCTGAAGGCAGCCCTGTATAGACAGGGAGGTTTTTTAAATGTCTAATGATTTATCATGCTTTTATAAATTTTGGAAGCCTCCCAGAGTGGCTGGGGCAACTCAGTCAGAAGTGTGGGGTATAAATAATATTATGGAATAGGACATTATTATTATGGAAGAGGACATCCCTATTTCCACCAGAGAAAAGTTGGAGGGTATGCACTCTTATACAATGTTAAACGGTCATGGTTTCATCAAAAGTATCTTGAGTACTGTAGTTTGTTAAGGATGTGGAGGAAACCCCTATCATCTCTCAGAGTTATCGTTTGCAGAGTTAACAATCAACGCTTCTTCCCAGGGAAATCTGGGAAGTATAGCTCTCTGAGGGGAATAGGTAGCCCCCTAACAACTCTCAACAAACTACAGTTCCCAGGATGCTTTGGAATGTTGTTAAAGTGGTATGTTGTTGTTTTTGTTTAGTCATTTAGTTGTGTCCGACTCTTCGTGACCCCATGGACCAGACCACACCAGGCACTCCTGTCTTCCACTGCCTCCCGCAGTTTAGTCAAACGCATGCTGGTAGCTTCGAGAACACTGTCCAACCATCTCATCCTCTGTCGTCCCTTTCTCCTTGTGCCCTCCATCTTTCCCACCATCAGGGTCTTTTCCAGGGAGTCTTCTCCAAAGTATTGCAGCCTCAGCTTCAGGATCTGTCCTTCCAGTGAGCACTCAGGGCTGATTTCCTTCAGAATGGATAGGTTTGATCTTCTTGCAGTCCACGGGACTCTCAAGAGTCTCCTCCAGCACCATAATTGAAAAGCATCCATTCTTCGGCGATCAGCCTTCTTTATGGTCCAGCTCTCACTTCCATACATCACTACTGGGAAAACCATAGCTTTAACTATACGGACCTTTATGTAAGGTGTAGGTGTGCCCAGAGAAAGCTTTTCATATGGACATTCCATTCTGTACTCAAGTGAAACTCCAATATGAGTTGGCTCCATTCTTTCCGCCAGATAATTTGACAACACTAAAGTGTTTTGCATTTTCCACCTGCACCCACAGATAGGACTCAGTTCAGCCTCCGAGACCTCTGTCCTCAATATCTGACAAGTTGATGCAATGAGTTATATATCCTCAGACACAAAGAATCTATCTAAATGCTCTAAGTTCCTCCCTAAGAAGGGATGATTTGTCACCTTCCATTTGAGAAGCACAAGCTGGCGAACTTGGGTCTGGCAAAATTCTTTCGGTGATTATTTACGATACGACATAAGCCACTCGACGTAGATCCTATGAACAGATTTGCCATCTGTTTAGAAGTCGGAGAGAACAAGACGAAAAAGAAAAATGAGCTCCATCTGTCTAGGATGCTGTGGGGTGGCCATGCTAGAACATTTGGCACGGGATATGTTTAGAATTAAGTGCTCGGAGTTTATATTGCTGAAATCTGTTTTGCAACCCTTTACTCCATACCATACTCTTGTTATTCACAGAATGGAAACTTTATGTAATACCCTTTAGTCACAAGCAGGAACCATTCATTCTGCGTCCTCAGATGTCGGCAGCACAAAGAACCTCCTTTGCTTACTTTAGTTTAGGTTTTTTGCATCTAATGTCTCTTAAACCTATCTTTATACACTCTGGGCCATCACTGAGTCTCCCTGGAATATACAGGCAACCAGTGACCAGCTCCCATCTATAACCCACCTACTCTCAGCAGCCAGAAGCATCATAGCCAGACACTGGAGAGTCCTGTCAGGAGTAATAATGGACCAATGGTACCCAATAGTATGAGAAACGGCCTTACTTATAGTCCCTTCAGGGGACTATGATACATATTTGGGACTATGATACATATTTGGTGGAATTGTTTAAACATCAAAAAATTTTGGGAAATAATTTATAATGAAATGAAAAAAATGTTCAGATATTCATTTAGGAAAACACCAGAAGGTTTTCTATTGGGAATGGTACCAGGAAGCCTAAAGGAAGAAGACAAGACCTTATATTTATATGCAACAGTAGCCGCAAGGCTATTGATTGCGAAAAATTGGAAAAGCGGTATTGTACCGACAAAAATAGAGTGGGTTGCCAAACTATTGGAGTACTACAATATATCCAAAACAATGGGAGAAATTGGAAGGATCTCAAAAGAGAAGATAGACAGGGACTGGAAGGTGTTTAAAAGATACTTACAAAACCATATCGAAAAATCAGAACTCCTATTAGAATGAACAAGTTCCGTTTCAAATACTGGAATACTAAATAAGATGGATAACAATGTGTAACAGAAAAAGAAGCATGAAATTAGGTTAAAGGTGTGTGAAAGAAAGTAATAGAAGTGGAAAGAAATGACAATTGAGTAGATTGGAAGTCTAACACAAAGGTGGGGTGACGGGTGGTGGATGGTGATGGGGAAAGGAATTATCTGTGGGATTGAGTGTAAGTATGTTTGAACACTTTTAAGGATTGTATGAAATGTATGTTTGTATGCTTGTATATCTGTAATATATGTGTATTAATGATGAACTATTTTAACAATAAAATTAATAAAATAAAATAATATTTAAAAAAAGAGAAACGGCCTTACTTGAAAAATTAACCAATAAACTAAAACTGACACGGGGACAAATAGAAGAAGATGCCTTCACCCTGGAATGGCTCTCCTTCATCACATACACAGCCCAACAAGACAATGACGAAAATCCACCAACAGCATACAAATCAAGATGGCTAACCTGACCCAAAACACCCACCCACCCCACTCACACATGAAAACAAAGACCACCACAGCCAATCACAAATAAACAACCACACCCTAGGCCAACCCCAACCTCTCGCACCACCAAAGGAACACAAGTGAACAGCAAAGAACCTGTGCAAGCGACGCTGACACAAAACCCCACATATATTAAGTAAAATAGAAACATCACCACAGGACCCCATCACCACAGGACCCCATCCCCACTCACCTCTCCCCCTCCCCTCCCCCTCCCCCTCCCCCTCTCTCCCCTTTTCTTCCTAATGTCTCAACAAACAAAACTGATCTGTAAAAAAATGTTACTGGGGGGGGGGGGAGATTGCACATACTTTTGTAGACCAAGAAAATCTTTAATAAAAATACATTACAGTGGTACCTCTGGTTGCGAGTGGGATCCATTCCAGAGGCCCGTTCGCAACCTGAAAAGAACACAACCTGCGTCTGTGCGTGCACGGGTCGTGATTCGCAGCTTCTGCTCATGCACATGACGTCATTTTGCATGTCTGCGCATGCGCAAGTGGCGAAACCCGGAAGTAACCCTTTCTGGTACTTCTGGGTTGCCGCAGGACACAACCTGAAAACACGCAACCTAAAGCAAACATAACATGAGGTATGACTGTAAAATAAAATAATAATAATTAAAAAAAAATACTGCTCACCAACCACCAGGATAGGAAATTGTAATGGGAATTGGGGGTTGCTCGTGCGTAAGTTGCCGCCACTCTCGGCGAGCTTGCCTGGATAAACTTTTCCCTGGCTGGACAGTCCTGATTCCGCGTCTGTCTCAGTCACTGGCAGAATCCGTCAGTGGGCGTTTCCTGAACTTCTTCCAACATAAAAGTTCCTTGACGGATAGTCTCCGCCTGGCCTCCCTGCGCGGAAGTCTTCTGCGCAGGGTGGGTGTGGGCAGCGGAGGACCCTTCCTCCCCCCGCTGGTCCCTGTGCTCTCCCCGCTGGTCTCTGGCGAAGAGTCCTGGAGCCATCTCTCCGAAGCCCGCCTCTGCCCACCTTTCTCCCTGGTGTAACGCTGATTTCCTTCCCCGGCCGATGAGTCCACTCTCTCCCTGCTGGGCCCTTCTCCGGCATCGCTTGGGAGCCCTTCCTCCACTCCTGGCTGCGATGGCAGTTCCCTGACAGAAATGATACAAGATGCTTATCAAGAACCTGGTAGACCCTCATAAACATTTAGTATATTCCAATCCATTGGCTAAATCCCACATTTTGAAGGTCTGGCGCAGAGTTAATGGTTAGGGCCTCCTTCCCCAATCAGATGCCCTCTGATTCCCATCAGCCGCAGCCAGCAAGACCAATGGAAGTGGATTTGGGAAGCTGTCATCCCACAGCCATTTCCGGGCATCAGTTTGGAGAAGGCTGAGTTAGGGGACTGAAGAAGCCCTTTGCTGCACATTAGTTTAGCTTCCTGTGTCATGTTAATGTTGAGTAACACCTCTCTGAAACTGCCTTTTATGCTCTAATTGCAACAGCTCGAGAAGCTTAATGGTACCTTGTATTCATTCAAAGCCTGATATAATTTCCAGTGTGAATATCATTTTTGAAGAAACAAAGTTAGAACGGATCACGCTTCTGCTTTGTGAAACAATAGAAAGCCTTGGATAATTCGCATATATTTGAAGCTAAATTTGTATTCAAATTCATATTGTGGACAGTGAATCATCACCTCACCAGCTTATTTCATTTCATTTACCCAAAGCTAGAAGAAACGGAGAGGTTTTTTGAAAAAAATGACTAGCAAACTAAAGGTGGCAGATGTAGAAGCTCTCTCTTTAAGTATCTGATACGTTGGAGTGGTATATAGTCCCAGGAAAGAAAGCATGGGCTTGCAAATTAAAGAATTTATTTAGGCCCCACAGCACTATACAAGCTACAACTTTGCGTGAGATCACGGCTTCTTCCGAGATCTAGTCTCTAATACAATCTTTTTTCCCCCTTTTTCCTTTCTGGGTTAATTGATTCAGTCAAAGCTGTTATAGGCTATGTGCCAGACTTGTGCAATATTTTAATGAGCTTTGTAAGAAAGACCAACAGTTCAGTTGGGCCTAAGAGGCATATATGAACTTTGCTAAGGAACACGGAATGAACTGCGGGGCAAGTCTAATGAAGATCCCTTTCACCTCACGTAGCATGGAACGAAATGCTAACTAAGGGCTGGATCTAGACTAGTTAAGCTTCATCCAGACTTCCTTTTGCACTGTTTTGCCGTTGGATCAGAGCAAATGGCAATCCACAGAAAAATATATGCAGGACACCATAATAGTGAATTTTGATCTAATGGAATCAGGTAGTCGAGACAAAAATGTTATTATTTGCCATCTTCTTTTTGAAAACCGTGAGGTTGGTATTTTTTTTCTTTAAAGAAAAACATTGGGGTTCCCCATCCCCCCGGGACTAGTTAATAAAGTTAAAGGAATTGCAGTGCTCAAGTTTCTCTGGTTTTAATGCTTAAAGTGTTAGTTAAATCATCCTCTTGCTGCAGAACTGTGTTTTATAGATGAGACAGTGGAATAAGCAAAATGCTGGAGTCTGGTCCTATCCCAAAAGGACAGGGAGAGAAATTCTGCCTCTGTTAAGTCTCCTGTAGCCTAGATAAAATATGGAATATTTCTAAGGCTTTGCCCACTGGAACCAATTGGTCTTTGGAATGTCTTGGTCAAGACCAGTGGGTTAGAACCTCTATAAAGGTAAAGGTACCCCTGCCCGTACGGGCCAGTCGTGTCCGACTCTTGGGTTGTGCACCCATCTCACTTAAGAGGCCGGGGGCCAGCGCTGTCCGAAGACACTTCCGGGTCACGTGGCCAGCGTGACAAGCTGCATCTGGCGAGCCAGCGCAGCACACGGAAATGCCGTTTACCTTCCCGCTAGTAAGCGGTCCCTATTTATCTACTTGCACCCGGGGGTGCTTTCGAACTGCTAGGTTGGCAGGCGCTGGGACCGAGCAGCAGGAGCGCACCCCGCTGCGGGGATTCGAACCGCCGACCTGACGATCGGCAAGTCCTAGGCGCTGAGGTTTTACCCACAGCGCCACCTGCGTCCCAGAACCTCTATAAGGGATGATAAATCCCTAGCTTCTGGTTCTGTCTTTCAAGAGTTCAACAATGCCAAGAGCATGACAGGGGGAGGTTAAAGGGGATTAAAAAGAGCTTTTATGTTAGTAGAAAGTAAATCAACTTTCCTAATGGTCGTACCTTTCCTTGCAATTCTTCCTTCGATGTACTTGAACAAAACACCATTCCTTTGCTAGAAGAAGATAGATTTCTCTATTAATTTGCATGGCAATTTGTGTTTTATTATTATTATTAAGTACAGTAAGCCATTCATTACGAGGTCATTTTAAAAGAAGAAGAAATGGAAGAATTGTGCTGGAATTTCTCCATCCCTTGAACATTATGGATTATTAAACTATTCCTTAATTAAGCATTATTAGCAGTAAGCTGCGGACTGAAACACATTCATACAAAGACCAAAGTAGACACGGCTGTCACAGTGACTAGCACTAGGAGTGTAGGAGGAATCCATTAAAAATGAATTTATACATGGATTGAGGTGGTTTCAGTACCCAGTCAACCTTTGCTTGCATCAAACCACCTTTCGTATTGAGTACCCACTGATGTCCAAGCTGCTCATACATTCCTGGGATTTTTTAAAAGCCTGATTCATTATACACAAAAGTACACACACTATTTTACATATATAATAAGTATAAAAGTATAAAACCCCAGGCCATACAATCTTTCTATAACACAATTCCATGAATGCATTAATAGATACATATTTTTATATCATTATATGCATTGGTGTATGTGTCAATTTTTTCCACTGGTATCTTTAGGGAACTTGGGAATAGAAGTGCATTTAGTATACATATATTATACATATTGTGACGCGGGTGGCACTGTGGGTTAAACCACTGAGCCTAGGACTTGCCAATCAGAAGGTTGGCGGTTCGAATCCCCGTGACGGGGTGAGCTCCCGTTGCTCGGTCCCTGCTCCTGCCAACCTAGCAGTTCGAAAGCATGTCAAAGTGCAAGTATATAAATATACTTCTGGCAATAAATATACCTTCCTTCTGGCAGGAAGGTAAACGGCGTTTCCGTGCGCTGCTCTGGTTCGCCAGAAGTGGCTTCGTCATGCTGGCCACATGACCCGGAAGCTGTACACCGGCTCCCTCGGCCTATAGAGCGAGATGAGCACCGCAACCCCAGAGTCGGCCACAACTGGACCTAATGGTCAGGGGTCCCTTTACCTTTACTATTCTTTTAATAATTTCTGGTCCGATTGTCCCCTTATGAATGCATTGCATATATTCTTCTTCAGCTCTGTGTTCTGCAAGGAAAATCTTTTTGAATATTTCAACATGTGTTTGGACATTGTATTGCACATGATCTGGCTTCCTAGCTGCGGTTGAGCTACTCTGCCAACACCTTTGACCTATTCTAGCTTTGGAAGGGTGGCATTAAATGGTGGCAAAAGCAACTTCACCCGAGAATAGATTTTGGAAGGGAGGTTCATTCTTTGCCAGAGCTGCAAGGCTTTCCCCCTGTTGCTGGAAGCTGACGATAATCTTGATCCCCTCTCTGTTCATCCCATCTTCTATATATTTCAGTTGCAGCGCTGCGAACATCCTGTCAGTTTAGTTTTGTAGTAAGAGCAGCCTTTTTGCAAATCTCCCTTTGATTTATTTTGAAACATGTTTTTCCTGGATCTTGCTCTTAGGAGAGACATTTGAAGAAAAGAGTGGGTGGGGGGGGGAAATCCTTTACACCTGCAGGTTCCCAAGATCTCTAACTGGGGATTCCTTTCCCCCAACTACCTGCACTGTTATTACTGACCGGGTTGCCATAGCAATGTGTGCTCTATCTTTCTTGCCTCCAATTACTACAGCTGATGAACACAGTAATTATCATAGCTTCCTAAGGTGCACTTAAAATAGCAAAGACAAGGCAATGCATTCTTAGAATATAGAACAGGCTCTCTTTATAGAGTGCCATACACACACACACACACACACACACACACACACACACACAGACAGATATTCTCTCTCTCTCTTTCTCTCACTGGGAAAGTTCAGCTTGTCTTCTGCAGTTATGGATAAAATGGCTTAGGTTGCTCAGGATAAAGGTTACACGGGGACAAGATACGCCAGTAGACCAAAAAAAAGGGAAAGGAAACATTAGCGACAGCACAAGTTGATTGATGTGCTAGTGGGTTAAATCCTGCTAATGATGTTCTCTCCACATTTTGGAAGGCACAAGAAAGCAGGCTTGAATGGATCATCAGCTAGTCTTCCTGGGCAAAATAACATCATTGGGGAGGGCCTGTGATACTGGGATTACACTGGGATTAAAGGTAAAGGTAAAGGGACCCCTGACCATTAGGTCCAGTCGTGACCGACTCTGGGGTTGCGGCACTCATCTCACTTTATTGCCCGAGGGAGCCGGCGTACAGCTTCTGGGTCATGTGGCCAGCATGACTAAGCCGCTTCTGGCGAACCAGAGCAGTGCACGGAAACGCCGTTTACCTTCCCGCAAGAGTGGCACCTATTTATCTACTTGCACTTTGACGTGCTTTCGAACTGCTAGATTGGCAGGAGCAGGGACCGAGCAACGGGAGCTCACCCCGTCGCAGGGATTTGAACCGCTGACCTTCTGATCAGCAAGTCCTAGGCTCTGTGGTTTAACCCACTCACCACCCATGTCCCAAACTGGGATTACACTGGGATTAAACAAGAACACATCCACCCAGCGATGTATGCCTTCAGGCAGGGCCAGTGTTCTAGCTCCCCAGTAGGTGGGTTGCAGGGATGTGAGGAGGTCATTTTGGTAACAGTGCACTGGTAAAGCCAATCCAGTGTTTCCAGCCAGTGTGTTTGCTCTGTGCCAATCTCCCTGCTGCCTTAATAATAATAATAATAATAATAATAATAATAATAATAATAATAATTTATTTATACCCAGCCCCTCTGGGCGGCTTCCAACAGCATATTAAACAGAATAAAAGCAACAACAGTCCTCCTGGCAGGAAGCTAGCCATTTCCACCTTCCGCAGCTCAAGCCCTTCTGCATTGCTACCTTCCAATCCTTCCTGTGCAACCCTAGACACGTCTATTTGGAAATAAGTCTTGTTGAGTTCAATCGAGCTTGGCCCCAGGCAAGAAGATACAGAAGTGTACCCATAAAGATTTTTTTCTTCCTTATAACCTGAGGCCTGATCCAAACATGGGCATGGTGTACTCAATTACTTTGATACTATATCTGAGGTAGTTCGATTTGAGTTGCGCTTCCAATAGTCTCTAATGACTTTCTAACTCTTGTGCTCCCATGTACAGTGGTACCTCGGGTTAAGAACTTAATTTGTTCCGGAGGTCCATTCTTAACCTGAAACGGTTCTTAACCTGAAGCACCACTTTAGCTAATGGGGCCTCCTGCTGCTGCACAATTTCTGTTCTCATCCTGAAGCAAAGTTCTTAACCCGAGGTACTATTTCTGGGTTAGCGGAGTCTGTAACCTGAAGCGTCTGTGACCTGAAGCATCTGTAACCCGCGGTACCACTGTATATATCTGAAAGCACTCTAAAAAACCAGAAACAAAGAAGTAAATAAAGGCTGAGCTTCATGAGCTTTGTTTTATCCCAAAAACAAACACAATAACCATGTTTTCTAACACAATAGATGACTATTTTTCCAAAGACTACTAGAAGGGTTCCATGTTTGACAGTAATACAGGTATCCTCCTTTCCAGTGCATTGACTGTAATCCCTTACTCATTTTGGGGAACATAGGAAGTAATCTGATACCTAGTCAGGTTTCTGTCCTATCTAGCTTAGCATCATCTGACAGAATAATAATAATAATAATAATAATAATAATAATAATAATAATAATTTTATTATTTATACCCCGCCCATCTGGCTGGGTTTCCCCAGGCACTCTGGGCAGCTTCCAGCAAAATATAATAATAATAATAATAATAATAATAATAATAATAATAATAATAATAATAATATGGCAGGGCTGCCTTCACTTGTCTTCTAAAAGTTGTGTAGTTCTTTATCTCCTTGACATCTGATGGAAAGGCGTTCCACAGGGAACAGCCACTGCCGAGAAGGCCTCTGCTATGCTGTTTTCCTGGCAGTGAATTCCTGTTGCTTATTGGCAGGAAGATGGGGAACACCAGATTTATTCCAGAAGTGGGTTTGCATCAAATCTATCTCACTGTCACCTGCCCCTCTCAGGCAGAGGGCCTTCTCGGTAGTGGCACCCACCCTGTGGAACGCCCTCCCATCAGATGTCAAGGAAAGAAACAACTATCTGACTTTTAGAAGACATCTGAAGGCAACCCTGTTTAGGGAAGTTTTAAATGTTTGATGTTTTAATTTGTTTTTAAAATTCTGTTGGGAGCTGCCCAGAGTGGCTGGGGAAACCCAGCCAGATGGGTGGGGTATAAATAATACATCATCATCATCATCATCATCATCATCATTGACATTTCTTGACAAGAGTGTCTTGACAATCCTCCTCAGGGAGAGCTGAGGGATGCAACCTATTGCCAGGTTCAAGACTTGTCAGATTAGGAAACTTTTCTGCCTTCTTCATTGTCTCAGTTCCTTCTGTTCCTCTTAACCCGTCCATGTAGAATTGGAAAAGAAGGCTTATATGCAGGTAAAAGGTAGAAGGTAAAGGACCCCTGGATGGCTGAGTCCAGTCAAAGGCGACTATAGGGTGTGGTGCTCATCTCACTTTTCTGGCCGAGGGAACCAGCGTTTGTCCACAGACAGCTTTCCAGGTCATCTGGCCAGCATGACTAAACTGCTACTGGTACATGGAGGATCGTGAGGGAAGCCAGAGTGCACAGAAATGCCACTTACCTTCCCGCCGCAGCTTTACCTATTTATCTACTTGCACTGATGTGCTTTTGAACTGCTAGGTTGGCAGAAGCTGGGACAGAGCAACAGGAGCTCACCACCGTCGAGCAGATTCAAACCGCCAACCTTCCGATCGGCAACCTTCCGAGGCTCAGCGGTTTAGTCCACATTAAAAGTGGCATATTGAGTTATTCTGGATGCCACTGCCCATTACATGAGTATCTACCGCCATTTGTGATGTACCAGGAACGTCCACAGGAGCGGTTCTATCTAATCAACCAGCTGAGGTAATTCAGAATGTGGGCAGAGCATGGCCGTAGTAAGTCTCTTGAATCAGCAAGTAGCCCTTGAACGCTTTGTTTTGCAATTCTAGTTACTTCAAATTAGAGGCATTTGCATGGCCGACAGAGATATGAGCGCCAGAGCCCCTGACATGGATTCAGGGATCCAGTTTGATGGCTTGATGCATGAGTAGGCACCAAATTCAATTGTGGGGTGGCAGCCTGACCTTTGTAATGTGTTCTGAGGGAACATATGATTGCTGTCTGCACTTCAGAGCCACTGCTGTATGCTAATGTGAAACCAAAGAAATTCTTCTCTCTCTCTCTAAACACTTGCTTTCATATCCAGTGCATAATTCATAGCTGCTCAGTCTTGGCTTCAACATAAGCACCACCTAGTCTCTTGCTTGTTCATTAAGAGACACTATCAAAGCTGGAAGCCATTCATTTCTCTCTCTTTTTGTGAAAATAATAATAATAACATCTGACCACTTCCTCAATAGGGTGAGATTACTCGTAGGCTGAACATTTCTAGCAACAGCCACAGGCAAGGAGCTGGCTGTCTGAAATTAAAGGAAGACCATGATGTTGGTAAAACTATTAGACTTGGTGCTGTCAGAATGAATTTGCTATAATCTGTGATTCTTTCCAGTGTCAGTCTTAAAGTAACCATGTCAGAAATAATTGCCTGAATTAGATTAGCCACGTCCTTTTCAAATGTATGTGTGCTTTCTTTCCAGCTTTAACATGGCCATATATTCTCTTTCTTTGGCTCTTATCAATAGTTCATTCAATAATCTAGCAACTAAATTAGATGAAAGAATTCACTAATAAAACTTTGTGAATGGAGGTCAGTTCAACTCCTATGTAAGGAAAGCTTACCTGACCTTTAAAAGCTTACTTCCTCCCCCCAAAAAAATAGCTTCCCCCACTCCTAGTGATTCAGAAAAATTGTGGTTTATACATGAGCTGTCAGCCTAAGCTGCCATGAATTATGGATTTTAGAGCTCATTAGGTGAGAGACAACATTTTAGAAAGTTATTAGAATAAGGCCCAAATCACGGCGAAATGATTTTTCCATATGGTTTTTGTAAGATGAAGCAGTCTTTTGAAAGACCCCTGTGGATTCCCATCATTATTTAGGTTTAAAGTGTACATTGAATCTGCACACATTAAAACACACAGAGTGAGAGAGATTCGCATTGAAAAATTGTAAAGAAAGCTTCTGGTTATTTTTACACCTCAATTATGTAAACTGTGTTTCAGTCAGAGACTAACTATATTCAACCTTAGTATTTATTGCTCGATATATTCTGAATGATGTTTTATTTCATTGGCTTTTGTGGTGATATTGAAGGTGTCATCTGAGTCAAAAAGGTTCCGGGAAAGATAAAGAAATATAATTCAGATTACCTCTAAATGCCTCTCTATACATTCATTTCTGTGCCTGAACGCTAAAATAAGAGTACCACTGTGTCCGTCCCATCTCAGAATAAAATGTAGAGATGGAAGTACTATTCAGAATATAAATATATTTCCATGAGAAGAGACTCCTAAAATTTTTAGGATGGCTTTTTAGGATGAAAAGGGAACCTCTTAACTGGGGTCTAATAGCAGTCTATAAAATCAGAAGAAAGTGAAGTTTGTAACACAACAGAGAATTTTCACTTGCTTGAAAAACAACAGATATAAAACATGGAAATAGTTTCTTTCTTTCTTTCCATAGAGCTTATCAGAGGGTTCCTTGAGCATGGTCCAAAAGCTCTAAAGGTAAAGGTAAAGGACCCCTGACAGTTAAGTCCAGTCGCGAACGACTCTGGGGTTGCGGCACTCATCTCTCTTTACTGGCCGAGGGAGCCAACGTTTGTCCGCAGACAGTTTTTCTGGGTCATGTGGCCAGCATGACTAAGCCTCTTCTGGCAAAAACAGAGCAGCGAATGGAAACACCATTTACCTTCCCGTCAGAGCGGTACCTATTTATCTACTTGCACTTTGACATGCTTTCGAACTGCTAGGTTGGCAGGAGCTGGGACCGAGCAACGGGAGCTCACCCCATTGCAGGGATTCGAACCGCGACCTTCTGATCGGCAAACCCTAAACTCAGTGGTTTAGACCACAGCGCCACCCGCATCCCGCTCTAGCTGGTGCCAAATAATGTGTCAAGACTGTTGATGGGGACAGACGATTGCCAACACATAACTCTGGTGCTCAAAAGTTACAGTGGTAGCTCAGGTTAAGTACTTAATTCGTTCCGGAGATCCGTTCTTAACCTGAAACTGTTCTTAACCTGAAGCACCACTTTAGCTAATGGGGCCTCCCGCTGCTGCCGCCACCGGAGCACAATTTCTGTTCTCATCCTGAAGCAAAGTTCTTAACCTGAAACACTATTTCTGGGTTAGTGGAGTCTGTAACCTGAAGCGTATGTAACATGAAGTGGTACAGTGGTACCTTGGGTTACATACGCTTCAGGTTACATATGCTTCAGGTTACAGACTCCGCTAACCCAGCGGCTCGGCAGCAGCGGAAGGCCCCATTAGCTAAAGTGGTGCTTCAGGTTAAGAACAGTTTCAGGTTAAGAACGGACCTCCAGAACGAATTAAGTACTTAACCTGAGGTACCACTGTAATTTGGTAGATTCGCAAGGGACGCGGGTGGCGCTGTGGGTAAAACCTCAGTGCCTAGGACTTGCCGATCGCATGGTCGGCGGTTCGAATCCCCGTGGCGGGGTGCGCTCCCGTCGCTCGGTCCCAGCGCCTGCTAACCTAGCAGTTCGAAAGCACCACCGGGTGCAAGTAGATAAATAGGGACCACTTACCAGCGGGAAGGTAAATGGCGTTCCGTGTGCTGCGCTGGCTCGCCAGATGCAGCTTGTCACGCTGGCCACGTGACCCGGAAGTGTCTCCGGACAGCGCTGGCTCCCGGCCTATCAAGTGAGATGAGCGCACAACCCTAGAGTCTGTCAAGACTGGCCCGTACGGGCAGGGGTACCTTTACCTTTACTTTTACCACTGTAATTTAAAGCCATTTAGGGCTTTAGGGGTCTGGCTTTAGAGAATGGAGATGAGTTGTGAGAGCATGTGCAACCTTCTATGAACTCAGCCCTGTCACAATATCCAGTGGTGGCCATGCTCAAAACAGATCAGTTGAAATCAACGTGCTGAGGTAACTTCAGTCCATTTCAATGAGTCGACTTAGTTGGGTATCACACCCATGTATATTACCTCTGAAGCTCTGCTGCTAAGTGCCACCTCTCTCTGGTTCTATAAAACAACAACAGCACGTTATTCAGGTTACATTCTTCTGAAGCAACAATCTTATAAAACTTAGCCACAAAAGCTGTAAACGTCTCCGACAGCCAGTTTAGCTCTGGAAGAACATTCTGTTTTGTTTGCTAGTGTCACTTTTCACACATAACCACAACATCTCCTGGGAAGCCCTTGATCTCCATGTTTTCTGCAAACATGAGCCGACCCTATCAAGGGCTTATAACAAAAAAATAATAATCTACTCAGGTAAATTAACGACTTGAGTAACATTAGTGCTTTGTTGGCTCACGTGTCACACCAAAGAGTTGAACTTGCAAGCGCACCAGGCAATAAGGAAGTGGGACATTTCTGTATTTCAAGGAGGGTTTTATGCATGGAAATTACACCTTTTGCGAGGTTCTCATGAAATGCCAGTGAAGAGGAAACCCCACTCCAAGCCAAAAAAACGTTTCTTAAAAGAAAGGTGATCTATTATGCTTCTCTTATGGTTTGGCAACAACAGAAGGATCAGCCTTCCTTCCCAAATAGAAGCTGGGAAGCGGATATATTTAGTGTGGGATTTGAAGAACCTGGGTTGGAGAAAGGTATCAGATAGCCACCTTTATCTGCAAAATACTCGGATATCAGTTCTTAACTTACCTGAGATAAGGAAAAGGAAGGAAGGAATTCCACATTCTTTGTAACTTGTTGACTAGATAGGAGTGTCTTAACTGTAGGGATGTGCCAAATATTCACCACTTTTATTTCAGGTGAAAAATAGATTGATTTATTTATTTTGAGGTAGAAGTTTTCCTTCCTTCCTTCCTTCTTCCTCCCTCCCCCCTTTTCTCCAGACATCCTTTTTATTGTGTACATATGGTGGTCTGCGCTCATGGTAGTTATACGTGATCTCACTTTCAGTGCGATTTGTACCTGCAAACATTTTGGGATAAGCTTAACTGCTTCATTTCCAATCAGTGCATGCCCCATAACTTGCTGCTGAAATTCCGTAAATTTTCATATCGTAATTTCCCCAAGGTTTATTAATTTGTTGTTTTAAAAGATTTATATTGGACTTAAAACAAGAGGTTTGTGTGAAACGGTATAAAATACTCATTTAAAATAGTGATAAAAATGGTCATTGGAACAGTAGACATAAAACGATCAAACTACAGAGAAAATCAACAGATTTGAAAAATGAATGTGCATAATAAAATTCAGTTAAAGGTAAGATTGTGGTTATCAATAACCAGTTAACGGCCTGTTTTAGGAAGAATATAAATAGTGAAACATTGCCAAATAAGAAAAGAGCTGAAATGTGCTTTCCATAAAAGGATTAAGAAACAAGATTTGAGCTCCACTTTTAAATATGGAGGTCTGGCTGGAAGAAATATGGACATTATTGGGACAGAGCTTCTCCGAGATTTGGTGTTTAATACAAAGGACTATCAAAAAAACCGGCAGAGAGGAACTGAGAGAGAATTAAGAGCCTTGGACGTGAGGTCTCCAGGCTGATAGCAGATAGACTGATGGACATTGGCTGGGGATCGAAACCGGGAAAGGGGGGTTGGGTTTGGGAATCCAAAGGGTGTACAATTATATTCTGATTCTTTTTATTTTGTTTTGCTATTAGTATAAAAATCGGGAATTCGTGGAAGGGAATTTGGTTCGACCTTAGAAAAAGGTTTTAAGAAGGAGTATTGACATATAAAGACTGATGTATATAAGGTAAAATTGGATACATAAAATGAATTAAATATAATAATGAACTAAATATAATAAGGTTAAAAATTGGGGAGAAGAACTTGTTGAACTAACAATTGGAAATGGAATACAAGAAGGGGAGGCGTGGGGAAGTCGTGGAAATAGGTTATTGAAAATAAGGATTCTAAATGTTGACTGTTTTTAACTTTTCTTTTTTCTTTCTTCTTTTTTCTGGATTTTTTTTGAAAATTTCAATAAATATCTTTTTTAAAAAAAAGAAATGTGCTTTCCAAAGATGTTACTGATATGTGTGGTTCTTTCTCTTCCAAGACAATGGGATGCTGTTGTAAAGCACAGAGCACTGTGGGATTTGAACCCATGGCCAAACTGCTGTGCTACAGTGTCAGGGCTGCAGGTCAGCCTGGAGAATCAGAGATGAGCAGTGAAGTTGATTCTTTCCTCAAGGAAACAGAATACAGAGACTGGCCCCAGTGAAGCAGTTGCCAGAACTGACGGTCTGGGCCTCCTACTTCCCTCTAAGTCTCCTCACCATCTGACTGTTTCCCTCACAGTCTTAAACTTTGCTGGGTAGCCCCCCAAAAAAACCTCTAGGCTCGTTGTGCTACATGCAAAAGTCTCTGAGTCCTTCACTGCCGAGAAGGCCCTCTGCCTAACCAGTAGCCTCTGTAGCCTCACTTCTTGCAGTGAGAGAACCACCAGAAGGCCCTCAGAGCTGGACCTCAGTGTCCAGGCAGAACGATGGCGGTAGCGACGCTCCTTCAGGTATTCTGGGCCCAGGCCGTTTAGGGCTTTGAATTGTAGGGTCAGCAGGTTCTTGTTGCAGCCTCAGCCCCCAGTTCCTCCTCAGCTGCATCTGCAGTGCTTTCTGTGTCTTCTTCCTCTCTCACACTCAAGCCTGTGGCTTGTTCAGCATGCAACCATTGTGCATATTCTTCATCCTCTGACCTGTCCTCCATGTTCCACCAACCCTGGCTCTCAGCCTTCCTCTTCTGAGGCTTCCCTAGGGGGTTCTCCAGGTAGAGCGTCTCACCACTCTTCATAGTCCAGCCAGTCCCGGACATACAACAAAGGTGTGCTGTGGCACCACAGAGTACCAGAAAATAGCATAGATGTGGTGGATTGATTGACTGATTGATTATTTCATTTCATTTCATTTCATTTCTATACTGTCCAATACCTGAAGGTCTCAGGACAGTTCACATAAAATATAAAATACATTGGTACCTTGGGTTACATACGCTTCAGGTTACATACACTTCAGGTTACAGACTCTGCTAACCCAGAAATAGTACCTCGGGTTAAGAACTTTGTTTCAGGATGAGAACAGAAATCGAGCGGCGGCAGTGGGAGGCCCCATTAGCTAAAGTGGTGCTTCAGGTTAAGAACAGTTTCAGGTTAAGAACGGACCTCCGGAACGAATCAAGTACTTAACCTGAGGTACCACTGTATTGCGGTCCTGGATGCGGCTCTAGGCCTAAGAAATCACACATGTGCCTGCCATTGTGCTTGAGAAATAACACAAGACCCAGGTGAATGTACCTAGGAAGATGCACAGGAATCACCTGATCTCTGTGAACCTTCCTCTTTTGCCTCTCCTTCTAAAGAGTAGAAGGAAATCATGCACCACACAGATTTTGCACATGGTGTTTGCTTGAACCAGAAGTTACATTTAGTGACAGGTGCGCACATTGCTGAGGCTGGCACACTTTCAACTACATATAAGCTGTATCTGCAGCCTTCAGGAGCAAAGCCAATCCTAATTTGCATGCACAATAATTAGTAGGTACAGTCCTTAGAGTAGAGACTGCACCACCTCAATTTTCACATTTGGTTGTGGCTGAAACGGGCCATTTCAAAAACTGTAGCTCTTGCAAGAAAAGGAAAAAAACTGAGTGAAAACAGCTTTTCACCTGGCATGTACATTTTTCAGGTGGGAACATCTTAATACAAATTACCAATGTGAACACTGATGCAGTCCCACCCCCACTCTGAGAGGACTGTGCCACCGTATCATTGCATCTATTAAGTCGCTGAAAGCAACAACAACAACAACAACAACAATAATAATTTATTTGTACCCCAACTATCTGGCTGGGCCTCCCCAGCCACTCTGGGAGGCTTCCAACAAAGATTAAAAATACATTAAAATGTCACACATTAAACACTTCCCTGGACAGGGTTGCCTTCAGATGACTTCTAAATGTCAGGTAGTTGTTTATCTCTTTGACATCTGATGCGAGGGCGTTCCACAGGGCGGGTGCCACCACTGAGAAGGCCCTTTGCCTGGTTCCCTGTAGCCTCATTTCTCGCAGTGAGGGAACCGCCAGAAGGCCCTCTGTGCTGAACCTCAGTGTCCGGGCAGAACAATGGGAGTAGAGATGCTTCTTCAGGTTTACTGGGCCGAGGCCGTTTAGGGCTTTAAAGGTCAAAACCAACACTTTGAATTGTGCTTGGAAATGCAGCTGGCATCTCCAGGAAGACCTGGGGAGGACTCCTGCCTGAAAGTGAAACCCAGGACAGTTAAGGAGCCAATAGAGGTCTTCCAGGACCGGTGTTATGTGGTCTCGGCAGCCACCCCCAGTCACCAGTCTAGCTGCCACATTCTGGATTAGTTGCAGTTTCTGGGTCACCTTCAAAGGGAGCCCCACGTAGAGCGCATTGCAGTAGTCCAAGCGGGAGATAACTAGAGCATGCACCACTCTGGCGAGAAAGTCTGCGGGCAGGTAGGGTCTCAGCCTGCATACCAGATGGAGCTGGTAGACAGCTGCCCTGGATACAGAATTGACCTGCGCCTCCTGAATGGGCACAGTTACCCCATTCAGGACCAGGGAGTCCTCCACACCAGCCCGCCCCCTGTCCCCCAAGAACAGTACTTCTGTCTTAACAGGATTCAACCTCAATCCATTAGCCGCCGTCCATATAGACGACTAACTCCTTGATAACTCAAATACTGTCATACATGGAGGGGAGGGCATGTTCCTACTTTAATTGCAGAAGTGAAGATTTAAAACAAACAAAGAGGAATGGATTCTAATGGACTCCAAGTTACTTTTAATCTGCGGCCTATTTTATTGACTTGCATTTTAAATGTTAGGCTGTTCCCTGTGTCCTCGTATGACTTTTGGCTCAAGCAAAATTAACTCCAGAAGTGAAGGATATGCCTGCTGAGATCACTTCCTGCTCCAGTCTGCTTCTTGGCTGGGAAACTAGCTTTGCTTGTTCATGCTGGAAAACATTTACAATGGAGAGGTTGTAGTGTACTGGCAGTGTTACTCTAGGACATGAACACAAATATAAATAGCCATTTGAATACTGTTAGGCTGTGCGATAGGAGTCTGCAGAATTGGCCGAGGAAAGCCAAACCACTTCATAAAATGAAGTATATAAATCCCCCACTCCCTGCGTCCAAACTCCATGTTATGATTACTGTACTGTAACTAGTATTATTGGAAGTGGTTCACGTACCGAGGAGGGAATACCACCATCCGAATCTTCGGAAGAAAGCCAACTTTCTGCCCTCTAAAGTCGCCGAATCCTAAACCATGCAAATAACACGGGTGCATTTTATGGAACAATGTCGATCCTTTCTGAAAGCGACCATTGATTTAAGATCTCCACCCTGGCAGAAGCTTTACATTTCAAGTTCTTCTGCTCTTTGCCTCTCCCCTTTGGAGCTGAGCACCGACTTGGCCCTAAGTTCGGTCTGTGCGGGGAAACCCTCTATGGCAAAGCAAGGCTGCACATACAAACAAACCATTTGGAGACTGACTGAGGCAAATTCAATGTGCTCTTTAAACACATCCACTTATCCAGCTCTGATGCAAGCTCTGTTTTCTTTTAATGGTTATTTTGGTGGGTTGAGATGGGGCAGGGAAGTTCCAGCTGTAGAAAGAGTCCATACTCAATTTGCTTATTTATTAAATTTATATACCGCCCTTCATCAAAAGACTGTAGGGTATGAATCAGCCAGAGGCCTGATTGAAGAGGAATGTTCTTGCCTGATGCCTAAAATATATAATGAAGGTGCCAGGCAAACCTCCCTAGGGAAAGCATTCCACAAAAGCGGAGCCAATACAGAAAAGGCCCGTACTCGTATTGCCACCCTCCAGACTTCACGTGGAAGAGGCACAAGAAGAAGGGCCTCAGATAATGAATGCAGAGTGTGGGGTGGTTTATATGGTGAGAGGCAGTCCTTGAGGTTTTGCAGTCCTGAGCTGTTATTCTCGCATTGGACCACCCAACCCTTCTAAATCATAAAAGGTAAAGGTACCCCCTGACGGTTAGGTTCAGTCGCAGACGACTCTGAGGTTGCAGTGCTCATCTCGCTCTATAGGCTAAGGGAGCCGGCGTTTGTCCACAGACAGCTTCTGGGTCATGTGGCCAGCATGACTAAGCCGCTTCTGGCGAACCAGAGCAGCACACAGAAATGCCATTTACCTTCCCGTCGGAGCGATACCTATTTATCTACTTGCACTTTGACATGCTTTCGAACTGCTAGGTAGGCAGGAGCCGGGACTGAACAATGGGAGCTCACCCAGTTGTGGGGATTTGAACTGCTGACCTTCCAATCGGCAAGCCATAGTCTCAGTGGTTTAGACCACAGCACCACCCGCATACTCTCAAGTAAAGATGGATGAATACAGTTAAACTTCATATATATACACAGTGTGTGTGTGTGTGTGTATGGTTTTTTATATTAAAAAATTACAGTCACATATCCAACATGCAACAAAGAAACAAGATTCCAAGGCATCTCTTGGACTTCCCTCCTCCCCTTTGCGGATCCTACTGTTAATCATTTCCTCCTGCATCTATAAATAAACCAGAAGCACTTTTACTGGGCATTGTTGGGAGTGATATAAATAGAAAGGAATATAAGCTTTTTTATATGCAATAACAGCAGCAAGAATATTACTGGCCCAAAAATGGAAACAAGAAGAATTACCGACGATTGAAGAATGGAGGATGAAGTTAATGGACTATGCAGAACTAGATAAACTAACAGGAAGGATTCGAAACCGGCGGGACCACAAATTCACAGAAGACTGGAGTAAATTTATGGACTATTTGAAAAGTATTTGTGAAGATCAGATGACGTTTGTAGGTTTGCAAGAAGTTTTGTAAGGAGTATTATTGGAGGTATTGCAAAAATGGAGAAGGGGAAGGAAGATTTGTTAAGAGATGTAAAGGCAATATAAAGTTAAGAAATGCATATGAAGTGGTTAAAACGGTGGATCATCAGAGGTGCTGATGGAAGTCAAAAAAGATTGTATAAGTGATAAGTTTTGTGGTACATTTTATAATTTATATGTTAAAATCAATAATATATATAATATATATATAAATAAACTACAAGTATTATTCCAATCCTGCTAAGGATTTTAACTGCTAAGGATTTTAACTGTTTACAATGTTCTCCAAGATAAATTATAAATTTTTCCCATTCCTTATTAAAATTTTGGTCTTCCCGATTTCTGATTCTTCCAGTCATTTCTAGCCATTTTGGCAAAATCCACCAACTTGATCTGCCATTCTTTTCTGGTAGGGACTTTATCTCCTTTCCATCTCTGGGCCAATAACATCCGCACATATACATATATAGTCTTTTCTGCTCCCTTGGGATTTCGGCACCGCATTCCTCATAAGCCTTGCCACATTTGGACAGAAGTAGTTTGCTAAGGATCAAGGTGGCAGGCCAATCAGGGCATTGCGGCTGCAGTGGCAGGAGCAATGGACTGTTTGCATCCATGTGGCCCCATCTCATGCCTTCTCACCCCTTTTCCTCCTGGTGAGTGGAAGCAACAGCCCTGCAGGGTAGTGAACCTTCTGCCTTTAGAACTTTGTGAATCCTGTCCACACGATGCTGCATTAATCTTTCCCAGTTTCCCCACTGAACCCAAAGGAACTCATTCCTTAGATCCTTGCTTGGATAGGTAGCTATAACCCACCCCCCAACACACACACACACACTTTAATCATTAGCCTAAATTACTATGCAGCTGGGAAATTAATACACTTTTAACTATTTTAAACTGGTGGGAGTTTTAGGTGGGTGCCATTTAAGGCTCAGTAATATATATGCTTTATTGGCTAGTAGCAGTTTGGTTAATTATTTTTTATTTGCCAGTTATTTCTGTTAGTTCATTATTTTTATTTGCCAGCTATTACTTTTAGTTGGTTATTTTTATTTGCCAATTATTTCTGTTGGCTAATTATTCTTGTGTAATTGCTGCCATCTTTATATCCCTTTGTAATGCCATGTCGTTTCATTCCTATTGTTTCTCAGGTTTTGCTCATTTCTCCCTCGTTCTATCATTCTACGTATCTCATATTTTACTTTCCCCTTACAGTGGTACCTCGGGTTAAGAACTTAATTCGTTCCGGAGGTCCGTTCTTAACCTGAAACTGTTCTTAACCTGAAGCACCACTTTAGCTAATGGGGCCTCCCGCTGCTGCCGAGCCGCTGGGTTAGCGGATTTCTGTTCTCATCCTGAAGCAAAGTTCTTAACCTGAAGCACTATTTCTGGGTTAGCGGAGTCTGTAACCTGAAGCATCTGTAACCTGAAGCGTATGTAACTGGAAGCATCTGTAACCTGAGGTGCCACTGTATATATTGCTCCTTTGCATTCCCATCATTTGTCTATGGTGACTGAAATAAATCTTTCCAATTTATTGATCCAGAAACCATACCTCAGAGGTGAGTTTCCAATACTAATTACTCTTAAGGAGTGAAAACTTTACTTTTTGCAAGCTGATGGTACTCTCAAATCTAGTGGCTGGTGAAGCACTTCTATTTCTTGGTTGTTGTCACGTTCACCTGTTTTTATCCATCATTCCAGCCCCTCATTAATCAGAAATTTGGTGTGTGTGTGTGGGGGGGTTCCTCTCAAAATAAATATTTGAAGACATATTTAAAGGCAGAAGTTACAGGGAACCAGGCAGAGGGCCTTCTCGGTAGTGGCACCCGCCCTGTGGAACACCCTCCCACCAGATGTCAAAGAGAACAACAGCTACCAGACTTTTAGAAGAGATCTGAAGGCAGCCCTGTTTAGGGAAGCTTTTGATGTTTGATGTAGTACGGTATTTTAATATTTTGTTGAAAGCCGCCCAGAGTGGCTGGGGAAGCCCAGCCAGATGGGTGGGGTATAAATAATAAATTATTCTTACAGTGGTACCTCGGGTTACAGACGCTTCAGGTTATAGACTCCGCTAACCCAGAAATAGTACCTCGGGTTAAAAACTTTGCTTCAGGATGAGAACAGAAATTGTGTAGCAGCGGCGTGGCAACAGCGGGAGGCCCCATTAGCTAAAGTGGTGCTTCAGGTTAAGAACAGTTTCAGGTTAAGAACGGACCTCTGGAATGAATTACGTTCTTAACCAGAGGTACCACTGTATTCTTATTCTTATTCTGGCTTCCTGGGGGGCTCTGGGAGCAAAGCAGTAGGGTCACAATGCTCACTTGCCAGCTGGTGGGTTGCTGTTGCTTAATGGGAAAGAGGGGCAGAGAGGTGGGGCCCTGGCAAATGCCCTGGCAAGAGTGCTGGAAAGCTTTGCCAATGTGTTTGCACCACACCAGCCAGCCCACCCCAATCCCACCCTCTTATTGCAGGCAAGCTAGTATAGCAAAAAGGTAAAGTAAAGGTAAAGGGTCCCTGGACGGTTGAGTCCAGTCAAAGGCGACTATGGGGTTGTGGCACTCATCTCGCTTTCAGACCAAGGGAGCCAGCGTTTGTCCACAGACAGCTTTCCGGGTCATGTGGCCAGCAGGACTAAACCGCTTCTGGCACAACGGGACACCGTGATGGAAGCCAGAGTGCACAGAAATGCTATTTGCCAGCCCGCCACAGTGGTACCTGTTTATCTACTCGCACTGGTGTGCTTTCGAATTGCTGCCATTCCACCCAGCGAGCAGCTTCGGTTTGCACCCGTCTGCATTTTCGCTATGCCTGAACTGCTCAGAGCAGCATCTCATTCGGAGAAGTGCTAAATCTGATGGTCGACTAAGGTCTAAACTGCCCCAAGATATGCGGTTCAGGTGCGACTCTGAACCCTCCATCATCCCTGGCTCAAAGAAAGCCTGATCATGGTGAGAGATCTCTTTGATTCCCAACTTGAGCAGCATTTCTGCCAGTGGCTCTGGAGCTTCGTGCGTTTGGAAGGGCATACTTTCTTCTGGCAAAATGGCTGGGGCATGTCAGCATCTGAACAAACACTGATTTGACCTGAGAAGCAGTGTTCAATCTGATGCCATGAGCTGCATCGCTGCAAAAAGGGAAATGAAGTCCATCACCGCGGAGCATTTTGAGTCCCTGACTCAACTTGTCATAGCCTGTGAAGATCCTACTGTGCTCTTGCTGCCACGGCATAGCTGTCAACCGTCCCTTATTTGGTGGGAAAGTCCCTTATCCCAGCGCTGTGTCCTGCTGCTGTCCCTTATTGATGATGTCCCTTAAATTTCCTGGGTTTCAAAGGAAGCAGCTCATCTCCCTCCCTCCCTCCCTGCCGGCCAGGGAGGAGGGAGGCTCCAACTGTGTTGCTTGGCTGCATTGCTCATCCAATAAGGAGTCTTAGAATGACTGGGGGGTGGAGCTTGCATGCCTTGTGCCGATCAAATCCGCTGCGTTGCCTGGGGACTCGCCTTTGCTCAGCGCTTCCCAGCGGAGAGGGGACGGTGGTTTTCCTTGCTGCATCCCCTTTGCCGGGTTGCTGCGCTGTGGGAACCACCACTTGAGGCTTCATTTGGCTGCTGGCTGGGCTTTCTGCCTTTGGCTTGGAGGGGCTGAGAAGTTCAACATACCATACCTGTGCTTGGAAAATCCCTTATTTTGGCTGCTGATCCCTTATTTTCGAGGCTGCTGGTCCCTTATTTTCAAATCTGTAAGTTGACAGCTATGTGCCATGGTGGGCCACTGAATGTTGATTTAAGGAGAATGGCCACTCACATTGTGCTGTACATCTTTGTGTGTGTTCTGTAAGACACATGGGCAGGTGTGAATGCATTTGAAACTGCAGCATAAATTGCTTTTCAAAAAATTAATTATCCTAGTAATGAGTTTTCAGGCATAAATTCATGTCAATATTCATAGCTGGATGTTGCGTGATTGTCTAAGTAAAGCATGAGTAGGCAAACTAAGGCCTGGGGGCTGGATCTGGCCCAATCGCCTTCTAAATCCGGCCCACGGATGGTCCAGGAATCAGCGTGTTTTTACATGAGTAGAATGTGTCCTTTTATTTAAAATGCATCTCTGGGTTATTTGTGGGGCCTGCCTGGTGTTTTTACATGAGTAGAATTTGAGCTTTTATTTAATGCATCTCTGGGTTATTTGTGGGGCATAGGAATTCGTTCATTTCCCCCCCTCTAGTGAGATAGCAGGACCTCCCTTAGCCAAGAGGTGGCCCAGCAGGCAGAAGCTAGGCATATGTGGCTTGTTCCTGCGATCAGGCTTGGTGTACCCCCAAATACACAGGTCAGAAGGGGTTAGCAAATCCACCCCTTCCTTAATGGATGTCCACACAGTTCTCTGGATTATGCTGCAGATACATAAACCTTTCCAGGCTATGGGTGTCAAAGGGAACAAATACGTTAAGTTTCTCTTGTGACAGGATTTGGCAATGATGGGAAATGCACTGGACATCCTTCCAAGGCAGGGATGGTTATAAGGGGTCGTGTCTTTGTTTTGTTTTTTGAAATGTTTTTATTTGGTTTTACAAGTATATAATTATAACAATACAGTGGTACCTCGGGTTACATACACTTCAGGTTACATACGCTTCAGGTTACAGACTCTGCTAACCCAGAAATAGTACTTCAGGTTAAGAACTTTGCTTCAGGATGAGAACAGAAATCGTGCTCTGGCGACGCGACAGCAGCAGGAGGCCCCATTAGCTAAAGTGGTGCTTCAGGTTAAGAACAGTTTCAGGTTAAGTACAGACCTCGGGAACGAATTAAGTACTTAACCCGAGGTACCAGTGTACAACCATTCACATCCACATTTACAGATTCCTCCGAATATCTGGACTTCCCGCCTCCCCTCCATGGCTCCTTTTATTAAACCTTTTCTCCTGCATCTTTTCCAATAATCTATATTTTATATAACATCATTGTTATAGTACTTGCTACATTACAAGTGTTATTGCAATCCTGCTAATGTTTCCATCTGCTTACAATGGTCTCCAAGATAAATTATAATTTTTTCCCCCATTCTTTATTAGTTTTGGTCTTCTTGGTTCCTGAGCTTTTCGGTCAGTTTTGCCATTTTGGTGTAGTCCAACAGTTCAATTTGCCCTTCTTCTCTAGTAGGGACTTTATCTTCTTTCCATCTCTGGGCATAAGGAGTTGTGTTTATTATGCACCTTTTAGCCTTCGTGTGACATTATTATGTAATATGGACGTAATATTTCAAAGGAGCATGATTTGCAGTGAGTGATCCCCTTGCCTCCTGGACACTGTCCAAATTCACTGCAACAACTTTGGTCAAGTTTACCTGAGGTTACACCCCAGCTTCCCTTGTGTGACTCCCGCAATGCATCACTTCAGTATTCTTTTAAAAAGAAATGGCTGTGGCTTATCAGAGTTCATTCCAGGTCAGTCACAAACAAGGTGGTCAGAATGACATTGGCTGCAGGCTGGCTGAGAAGTAGCCTAGAATGTCTCATGCAGCAAGCCGATGTGAGGAGGAAATTCTGTTAGAAACAAGCCATGATAAGTCAATATGTTAAAATTTCAAACTAGGTCAGCCTGACATGGGTTGTGATTGCGCATGAGGAGGAATAGAGAAGTTATATTTGCTCTAAGCATATAAATCGATTGTTCCTTAGAAGGCCTATGGGATACTCTGTTGTTCCTGTGGAAGAGTTTTGCATTATGCTCACGGCAAATTTTCTACAACAGGTGTTTCCACATCCACACCTGTGCAAGAGGCACAGCCTGTAGGCCATCCTATAATTTCTCAACTTTCGATCCACTTTAACCAGGGCTGTGTGCTCTCCAAATTTAAATCCTATGTGCCCAGGCAGTCCATTCTGCTGCCCATCTGGTTTCTGATATTTCAACAGGCATTGTGAAAATACACAGCTTTGTAGCCATGAGGACTAGATACTTGTTTTCTTTTCTTCCAAAACGGAAAGCTGAAATTGTCAAAAAGTTTAAATTCTCTGTTCGGTGCCTCACCTTTTTCTGAGTGTCTGCAGTTCATAGCAAAGTTCTGTTTTGAAATCTTCACAGCTGACTATAGCCAAGGGCCAAGCTAGAAACAGAAACAGCACCTCTGTTACAAACTCACAAATGTATGCATCAACTCCATAAGGTTTCTTATTACTCTCATTTCCACTGGCAACCCTCAATAATCCCTCATCCAGCTACATTCTTGCATCCTAACAATGGTCCTTAGAAATCAGTGCCAATCAGATGATCAAGAGGAATGCACAAAATTTGGTTATGAGGGTCTTTAAACATAATCTGATGTGCCTAAATGCAACATGCATGTACAATACACCAAATAGGATACATGCATGTTTTTAGCAGTCTATAGATTGTAGCAGTCTATACAACGGGGTAGCCTTCTAGATGTTGTTAGACTACAACTCCCATCTTCATTCACTATTGGCCATGCTGGAGAGGAACTGTGGTCTAACCACATCCAGAATGCAGTAGAGAGAAGAAGCCTCTGTTAAAGAAGATGAAGAAGATTGGTAAACTAAACTATTGAACTATACAGGACAAACTAGTTAGCGTAGAACCCAAGACAGAAAGAGGACTTTGAATAATAAAAAAAGAGTAAAGGTTGAATGCTCTTCTTTAAAGCTTTGTGTACAGTGGTACCTCTAGTTATGGACTTGATCTGTTCCGGGGTGCCGTTCGCACCCCAAAAAGTCCACAACTAGAGCGCCGCTTCTGTGTGTGCACACGGCGCGATAGAGCACTTCTGCGCATGTGTACGTGGCGAAACCCGAAAGTATACACTTCCGGGTTTACCTCATTCGTATCCTGAAAAAATGCAGCCAGAGACTGACGTAACAAGAGGTACGACTGTATAAAATTTTACGTTGTTGTTGTTGTTTAGTCGTTTAGTCGTGTCCGACTCTTCGTGACCCCATGGACCAGAGCACGCCAGGCACCTCTGTCCTCCACTACCTCCCGCAGTTTGGTCAAACTCATGCTGGTAACCTCGAAAACACTATCCAACCATCTCGTCCTCTGTCGCCCCCTTCTCCTTGTGCCCTCCATCTTTCCCAGCATCAGGGTCTTCTCCAGGGAGTCTTCTCTTCTCATGAGGTGGCCAAAGTACTGGAGCCTCAGCTTCACGATCTGTCCTTCCAGTGAGCACTCAGGGCTGATTTCCTTAAGAATGGATGCGTTTGATCTTCTTGCAGTCCATGGGACTCTCAAGAGTCTTCTCCAGCACCATAATTCAAAAGCATCAATTCTTCGGCGATCAGCCTTCTTTATGGTCCAGCTCTCACTTCCATACATCACTACTGGGAAAACCATGGCTTTAACTATACGGACCTTTGTTGGCAAGGTGACGTCTCTACTTCTCAAGATGCTGTCTAGGCCTGTCATTGCCCTTCTCCCAAGAAGCAGGCGTCTTTTAATTTCGTGGCTGCTGTCACCATCTGCAGTGATCATGGAGCCCAAGAAAGTAAAATCTCTCACTGCCTCCATTTCTTCCCCTTCTATTTGCCAGGAGGTGATGGGACCAGTAACCATGATCTTCGTTTTTTTGATGTTGAGCTTCAGACCATATTTTGCGCTCTCCTCTTTCACCCTCATTAAAAGGTTCTTTAATTCCTCCTCACTTTTACGTTAGTAAAAATTTAGTAATTTTAGGTTAGTGTAACTTTAAATAACTCACTTGTATTAAGATGAACGTCTAAAAAATGGATTATTAAGATTATAAGGCTAAAAGGATGTGAGTGAACAAGCATTAAACAATGAAACCAAGCGGGAGAGAGGAGAGAAGTCAAGGAAAAAACATGGTGTTTATTATTATTATTATTATTATGGGTTTTTGTTTTGCTTTTTCTTTATATATTTTTGTTTTAGGTTTATTTTAAATTAATAACACACACACATAAACAGCATAGAGGAATGGCAAATTAAACTGTTGGACTACGCCAAAATGGCGAAACTGACCCGAAAGCACAAGAACCAGGAAGACCAAAACTTTAACAAATAATGAGGGGAAATTATAATTTATTTTGGAGACCGCTGTAAGCAGATGGAAACATTAGCAGGATTCCAATAACACTTGTAATGTAGCAAATACTATGGAGACAACAGAGTGATATAAAATATGGATTATTGAAAAAGATACAGTAGAAAAGGTTAATAATAGGGCCCACGGAGGAGAAGGTGGGAAGTTTGCAGGAATCTTTAAATGTGGATGTACAGTGGTACCTCAGGTTAAGAACTTAATTCATTCTGGAGGTCCGTTCTTAACCTGAAACTGTTCTTAACCTGAAGCACCACTTTAACTAATGGGGCCTCCTGCTGCTGTGGCACAATTTCTGTTCACATCCTGAAGTTCCTAACCAGAGGTACTATTTCTGGGTTAGCAGAGTCTGTAACCTGAAGCGTATGTAACCTGAAGCGCCTGTAACCCAAGGTACCACTGTATATGGTTGTATTGTTATAATTTTATACTTGTAAAACCAAATGAATCTTATTTCAGAATGCAGTAGGTTGCCTGCCCCTGCTATAGAAGCTGTAATGGTGGGTTTGTGTTTCTTTTTAAAGCTTGAGAGGTGGGATACAAATTATTTTAGCGGGATTCATAAAAGGGGGTGGGGGTGGGTGTCTAGGAAATGAATGGTACATTCCCCAACCGCCACTCTCCGAAATCAACAGGAGGATGAAAAGCACTAAGTGATCGCAGGTGTATAGCTACATTCTTTCCGACGGGTTTCCCCGCCATGTAGTAATCTTTACAGAAATGCTTTTGAAGTCTCAGAAATGTGAGATTGCAGCACACAGTATACATACATATTCATATTAAGGTTATGGATTGAAAATGCAGGCTTGATTTAAAGGATGCCAGATGAGTGCTTGAGGAAAATTAGTGGGATGACAACTGCGTGCTGCATGAAAGCCAACTCAAAGAGAAGGTCAGCCCTGCGTGCCTACAGCCTTTCTTTAAACCTCCACCGATACTCAGCTCCCGCACAGGCTTTTATGCAGTGAATTAAAACATCTGTCTGGTATTTCTAAGGATCTGGAAAGCAAATGGAAATAAGATACCACATCCCAGGCTTTTGATCTGACTTTTATTAATTGCAGATCAGAAAGCAAAGTAACAATGCAGGTGGGATTGTCTCAGTATGACTTTTCCAGCCCAAATTCCGGGCTGCAATATACATTCCCCGCGAGGAGGGGGAGAAAAAATCCTATAAGAGCTGCACATCTGCATAGGAGCGAGTGTGCAGCCCCCCCCCCCCCAGAGAATACATATTTGGATGTTTAAATCATATGGTTTGACCCCCCCCCCATCCTCTCTCACCACCAAGTAAGTACAACAAGCGAATAGTAAGAGAACCCACACAAGTGATGCTGACACAAAACCCCACACATACACTAAGTAAAATAATAGAAGCTTTGCCACTGAACCCCACCCCACTCACCATCCCCCTTCCCCCTCTTTCCCCCCTTTTCTTCCTAATCTAACACTGTAGTGCAACACTATTGTTTCACAACAAATGAAACTGATTTGTAGAAAACACAACTTGAAAAAAGAGACAATGCACGTATTTTTGTAAACCAAGAAATCTTTAATAATATATATAAGGTAAAGGTAAAGGTACCCCTGCCCGTACAGGCCAGTCTTGACAGACTCTAGGGTTGTGCGCTCATCTCACTCTAGAGGCCGGGAGCCAGCTCTGTCCACAGACACTTCCGGGTCACGTGGCCAGCATGACAAGCTGCATCTGGCGAGCCAGCGCAGCACACGGAACACCGTTTACCTTCCCGCCAGTAAGCGGTCCCTATTTATCTACTTGCACCCGGAGGTGCTTTTGAACTGCTAGGTTGGCAGGCGCTGGGACCGAACGACGGGAACGCACCCCGCCGCGGGGATTCGAACCACCGACCATGCGATCAGCAAGTCCTAGGCGCTGAGGTTTTACCCACAGCGCCACCCGCGTCCCAATAAAATTATATATATATATATATATATATATATATATATATATATATATGCAGGTTTTGGTGTCCTCGGGTGTCTTCCCGTGTAAAAGTTGGGGTGTCTGGGCGACGTTTCGACGAGGTCTCACTCGTCATCTTCAGGCTGGTGCTTTCGGCTTCTTGTTACTGGAACAGAGCAGGATCTCAGTGTTTGAGTTCCTATAAATACTGTTGAGGAGGTGTGGTGTATAGCCTCCAATGTTCTGGGCCGAGAGGAAGTTCCCAGGCTAGTGTGCCTTTTCTTCTTTTGTTCCTTAATTGCTTGAGGGATATCTTGAGTGATTTCTTGAGTGATATCCTGAGTACCACTTAGGTGGGTCATTAGGTGTGGATTAGTTGCTAAAGCCTTTGTGTCTTGACCTCTTGAACTTTGTGAAGAGTTTTTCTGAGAAGATGGCTGTACTGCACTTAGTTGTGCTCTGGCTTGGCTTCGTGTATAGGGGCGAGCTGTGGTTTTGTGGCCTGTGCCAGCCAGATCTGTGTAGGGATTGCAGGGGGGTGCAGCATCCGGAGGTGCCACCATGGTTTGGCTACTGGATGGTGTCTGTAATTTATCTGTGGAGAGGGTCTGGGTTTGGGTCTGGTGTGGTTGATTGGTGATGGCGTTCTGTGTGCCTCTGGATCTGGTGTCAGTTTTTGTGGGGAGGGCTAATTTCCAGATGTCTGGCAAGCGGGATGTGTCGTCACGTTTGTTCATGTTGTGAGGGTGTTTCTCTATCTCGATGGCTTCCATGATTATTCTCTTGTGGTGATGTTCCATGTTAGAGAGCAATTTGGAATCTGCAAAATTAATTTCGTGTCCTGTTTCTTTCATGTGTTGGAAAAGAGAGGAAGTTTTTTCTTCTTTTTTGACGGCATTCTTGTGTTCTGCGATACGTGCATTTATTCGTCTGTTTGTTTGTCCAATGTACGTGGCTGGGCAGACTTTGCAGGGTATTTCATAGACCCCTTGGTTTTCCAACTGGATTTTATCCTTGGGGTTTCTGAGGATATTGGCTATCTTTTGGTTGGCGCAAAAGGCTGTTTTGATATTGTGTTTATGGAGGATTTTGCTAATTTTATCTGTAGTGCCCTTGATATAAGGAAGGAGGGCCATGCCATTGTTTTCTTCTGTGTCTTGGTTTTTGGGGGGTGTTTCTTTTTGGATTAGCTTCGTAACCCTGTTTTGCTGGTATCCATTGGCAATTAACACATTTGAGAGATTCTGTAACTCAGTTGTCAAGTGGTCTTTGTCAGCCAGGCGTTTGGTTCTGGAGATGAGAGTCTTGGCTACGGAGTTTATTTGTGCAGGGTGGTGGTGTGATTGTGCATGTAAGTAGCGGTTGGTGTGTGTTTTTTTCCGGTAGATAGTGTGTCCTAGGGAGCCATCAGGTTTTTTGTAGATTAGGACGTCAAGGAAGGGAAGTTGGTTGTTGGCTTCTATTTCCATAGTGAATTGTATTTTGGGGTGTAGGCTGTTGAGATGTGTGAGGAAGCTGTCCAGTTTTTCCTTCCCGTGTGGCCAAATTACAAAGGTGTCGTCAACATATCTGAGCCAAAGTTTGGGTTTGTGTTCTGACTTGTCTAAAGCATTGGTTTCAAAGTGTTCCATGTACAGGTTTGCGATGACCGGTGAGAGGGGTGATCCCATAGGTGCTCCTTCTATCTGTTTGTATCTTTGTCCATTGTGGATGAAGTACGTGTTGGTTAGGCAGTGGTTGGTCAGGTCCAAGATGTATTCGGGGGGATTGTATTTGTTTTGAATGGCTGTCAAGGCTTCATTAATGGGCACTTGTGTGAAGAGAGATACAACATCGAAGCTCACAAGTAGGTCATTGGGATGTAGGTTTTGCTTCTTTATTGTTTCTATGAACTGGAAGGAGTTTGGAACGTGTGAAGAGATGGATTCTGCATAGGGCTGAAGTTGCTTGGCGAGAAATTTAGCGAGATTTTGTAGAGGTGAGCCTATGGAGCTGACTATTGGTCTGAGTGGTGTTCCCTCTTTGTGTATCTTGGGGAGGCCGTAGAGTTTGGGGCATCTGGATGATTTTTCTCTGGGGATGATTCTTAGCTGGATTTCTTCACTGATAGGAGAGGCTTTTATTTTGGATTTGGTGGCACCATGGTGGCACCTCCGGATGCTGCACCCCCCTGCAATCCCTACACAGATCTGGCTGGCACAGGCCACAAAACCACAGCTCGCCCCTATACACGAAGCCAAGCCAGAGCACAACTAAGTGCAGTACAGCCATCTTCTCAGAAAAACTCTTCACAAAGTTCAAGAGGTCAAGACACAAAGGCTTTAGCAACTAATCCACACCTAATGACCCACCTAAGTGGTACTCAGGATATCACTCAAGAAATCACTCAAGATATCCCTCAAGCAATTAAGGAACAAAAGAAGAAAAGGCACACTAGCCTGGGAACTTCCTCTCGGCCCAGAACATTGGAGGCTATACACCACACCTCCTCAACAGTATTTATAGGAACTCAAACACTGAGATCCTGCTCTGTTCCAGTAACAAGAAGCCGAAAGCACCAGCCTGAAGATGACGAGTGAGACCTCGTCGAAACGTCGCCCAGACACCCCAACTTTTACACGGGAAGACACCCGAGGACACCAAAACCTGCATTCCTATACCCGTGAAAATCTACGAAAGCATATATATATATATATATATATATATATATATATATATATATACACATATATATATGAAATCATATGGTTTGAAACATATGTGATGAGAAGCTGTGATTGACTGTATCCATGTGTGTGATAGTGAGATGACAAGCTTGTTTATCTGCTGGATAATCACATCATAATCCACACATGGGTTCCATGCTAAACACGGAAGGGTTTTCTATCTACCCCTTGGGACTCTTCCCTGCGTCACAACCTCCTTGAGTGTTTTTCCATGCCTGGAATGTGTCTTTGAACTATGAGGATAAAAAAGGTAAAGGACCCCAAGATGGTTAAGTCCAGTCAAAGGCGACTATGGGGTTGCCGCGCTCATCTCGCTTTTAGGCCAAGGGAGCCGGCGTTTGTCCACAGACAGCTTTCCAGGTCATGTGGCCAGCATGACTAAACTGCTTCTGGAGCAATGACAGAAACCAGAGCACACAGAAATGCTGTTTACCTTCCCGCCGCAGCGGTACCTATTTATCTACTTGCACTGGCGTGCTTTCAAACTGCTAGGTTGCTGGCAGGTGCAGGGACAGAGCAACGGGAGCTCACCCCGTCACAGGGATTCAAACTGTTGACCTTCTGACTGTCAAGCCCAAGAGGCTCAGTGGTTTAGACCATAGTGCCACCCGCATCCCTGAGAGTAAAGTGGAGTGTGTACCCGTAGAAACTAGCCTAGTGTAGAAATGTTAAGCATATATTCATTGCTCTGTCTGCTTTTGCCTTTGGCCCTGACCAAAAGCTACCCAGAAGTTAGTGCAGCCCTCAAGACTAAACAATACCCCCCACCCTCCATTAGGAAGTGTTTGAGTTGAAATCGCTTCCATATTTTTCTGTAAAGCTGCTAATAACTTTGCCACTCACGTGCTCCCTGTGAACAAATGCATTGTTCCCCAGAGCAATGCACCATCTTATAAAATGCAGAAATTAAAGAGGAGAAACAGTAGATGGGAGAATGAAAAGGCCGTCCATTGTGCTGATGGGCAATTGGTTGATATTTAATAAAGGCCTTATTCATCTGGGCTAAGGGAAGTTTTCACGGAAGGTTCCTCTGGATTTCTGCCAAAGCTCAATGCAGCAGTATAAGGCGATCATTATCAGGGAACGGTCTACAAATTGGGTCACACTGCACCAACATTAAACCTGGGATCTCAGAGGTCATCTCAGGGCAGGAAGGTACAGTCAGGAACCAACTTGAATATCTCAAAGACTGGAGAAAGGATTTCAGCCATGAAGAAACCATTGATTGCAAAACTCCGTACAACACGGCATTGTCAGGTTTCTTGCAACATCCCCAGATTTACCAACGGTACCAATCATGATACAAGGAACGGGTTGCGTGTAGCATCATGAACATGTGCAAATGGCAAAGATAATCCTAATTACCCATGTCAGCCTTTTTGTTGTAGCAGATCAGATGCCACCTTCCTTTCGACACATCTGATTGATCTTTGATGAGACCAGAAACCTGCCCTATTTGCCTACAAATAGAAAGATGTTGATTTCATCCCCTGCAAAGACCATAATTAGTGTCTTCGGCCTTAGAGGTTCTTTCTCAATGATGAAAGCAATGATGAAAATTGGAAGCTTGAGTTGACACCTTGACTATGGAAGTGGTTATTGGAAAGATTGACGTGCAAATGATTCTTAGTAAACCATTATTGGCTTATGCTCCTGATCACATATTTTAGAGTCAATGACTCATTCATAACAACACCCCATTGGAAGATAACTATGTTCCTTCATTGCTTCATTCGTCTCAACAAACAGTGCCCAAAGTGTCTCGCAACACACTGATGTACAACAATTACAGCCCCTCCAAGTGTCCCTGTTTTCCAGCGACAGTCTCGGATTTAGAGAAGCCATTCCAGTTTCTGATTTGAACCCAGAATCTCTCTATTTTCATTGGAGAAATGTTGGAGGGGACAGCTCTATTTTCGTCGGAGAAATGTTGGAGGGTATGCAATAAATATAACCTTTCCAGGGAAAAGGTGCATTAGGAATAGTGGCAAACAATCATAGTGTCAATAAGTAAGTACGTCATTTAAAATTCCATCCAGACACCATTGTATAACACAATGCAAATCAACTAGCCTTAAAACTAAACAAGAGAGAGAATAAAGCCTAAAGCCTTCTTTGGTTGACCTGTTTGTTGAGCGTTATTCTGCATCCCTAACTGGAAATGCCAGGAATTGAATCTGGGCAGAGCCTCTGCCTCTGAGCTACCAAGCTATGTTCGGAACTGAAGCAGGAAACCTGATTTTAAGACATTGCAATAAATTCAATTAAATTTGGTTTGCTGTAAGAATTTGGAAAATTAATAAAAATGATCTGGAGAAAGAAGGCTAGCTAAGACATATCTATTTAGGACATGTTTTGCATTTCCCGTAATACATTTGGATGTAAGCATTTTAACTAAGTGCACTCGGCTCTTCACTTAACATGTGACTGCTTCCTAGAAATAATTTCAGTTCCTAGTACGATGCTCAGTAGCAGTGTTAATCTCTTGATGCTATCATTTTCAAGAATCCACTGGTATTTCTAACTACAGTTCTGCTGTACTTGCTCTGCTACATATGGACATCAGTTTCCCTAAAGGCAGACAAATTAAATGCCCATAGTGCAACATGGTGTCAAGTGGGACTTCAGGAATACATACTGTGTTCGTTGGGGGGGGGGGATGTGTATTGAAATAGCACTAACTTGCTTGTTGGGTAGATGTTCGGCAAGATGGTTAATCGTGTCCTCCCTAAAAGAGGTCACGTGTTGCGGTGGGACCTGGAGACTGAACCCTTGTGTTGTGGGTGGGTCTATTGGATAGCCACAACACTCAACTGGTAAGTCCCTCGTTGCTGGGTTTAATCTGGCCAATGGGGTGCAGTCTAAACGGATTGAGGGACCTATATATACCCATGCACGTGACCCAGAGCTTCCTCTTTCGGCTCGTGCATCGGAACACCCACCCACCTCTCCCTACTTTTAGGGCATTTTGCGATTGACGTTGCTATGCCGTTGTGTGTCGTCTGTCGTTGGGACAGGGGCACGACAGGAAATTTCCCCACTTGGCTGATTGGCTGTTGCCATTTGGGTTTCACCTGCCGTGTAGCAAATCGCCACAACTTGTAAGGTTGTGGATAGGCACTGGTTCATGTGATAGGGATGGGAGAACGGTCCCTATGTGAAGGGTATTCTGTTAAAGGAATCCATGGACTCAACTGGTTTGGTCAACCCCTGAGAAGGGGTTGTGCCCATGCCTGAGTCCAGGGGGGCATCTGGGGGGTGAACATAGTCTGTTCCTGGCTTTTTGCCTACCTCAGGTGTTCACCCTTGGCGGACCTATGATAGAGCTTTGGGTCAGTGCTGCCTTCAAGGGTGCAGGGAGCTAGTCGAACCAGAGCCTATGCAAACACTCACTTTCTGTAATCAGTAAAGTTGTGGCCTAAATTCTGCCAAAAACCAAAACTAAAATTTGAGTCAAATGTGTTTTTAATTAGGGGGTGGTCTCTGGGTCTGAACACGCAAATAATAATAATAATAATAATAATAATAATAATAATAATAATAATAATAATACCACATAATGTCCAGATGGCTTCCAAGCTGCAACCAACACAGAGAATGTTGTTAAAATACTGAATAATTGAAAACATACCATAATTGCACAATAAAACAATCCCATTAAAATATTAAAATATAAATGCTGAGCGTGATTAAAATGTGCAATAAAACACTTCAGCAATTAAAAGAGCAATTGAATTCCCCGCCGCCACACTTTTAAAGGCATGGGAGTCCTCTTCACTAGAAGAGATATAGATTGTGTTTATTTATTAATGAACTGGTTGTATGTAAAACTGAAGGTTAAATGTGGCGAAATGTGAAGGGTGGGTGATACTGGGAGATTGGCAGTGTTAGAGGGGAGGAATGTTTATTATATATTTATACAAAAAAAAAAAAATTCTAGGGGTTTCATATTCACCCTCTGCACGCCACATCAGTGAGGCTGGGGCCAGATATCAGACAGCTATGTTTAAGGCCAGCAAAGTTTTTCAGCAGGGGGCCGGTCCACTGTCCCTCAGACCTTGTGGGGGGCTGGACTATATTTTTTTGGAGGAAAAATGAACGAATTCCTAAGCCCCACAAATAACCCAGAGATGCATTAAATAAAAGCACACATTCTACTCATGTAAAAACACCAGGCAGGCCCCACAAATAACCCAGAGATGCATTTTAAATAAAAGGACACATTCTACTCATGCAAAAACACACTGATTCCTGGACCGTCCACAGGCCGGATTTAGAAGTTGATTGGGCCGGATCCAGCCCCCGGGCCTTGGTTTGCCTACCCATGTTTACAAATCAAGGCCATGTTAATGAGGAATGTGTGTATGTTGTCTGGGAGGAAGCAAGATCTGTTTTCTCATGCCAAGCGTTACTCAAGAGGTATCAGAAGGAAATGTATTAATTTTGTGACAATTTGTTAAAAATTATGGAAAATCAGTAAAAAGAATTGGCAAAAAAGGGGGGGGGGGATACACTCCTGCAGAGACAGCAGATATGTAGAGCTGCCTCGTAATATTCGGTCGAACTCTCCACTTCCTGATTGGAAGTGTTGGGAATCTCCTGAATATCAGTTGTTGGGAATCTCAGGTGGGCAGGGCACTCTTGTAGTAACGTCCAGCTTTGGCCACTGCAAGAACAAGATGATGGACTGTATGGACCACTAGTCTGATGCAGCAGGCTAGTCTAAGTTCCTATGTTGTCTATCCCTACTTCAGTCCCAGGGACGCTGTGGCACTGTGGTCTAAACCTCTGAGCATCTTGGGCTTGCCGATCGGAAGGTTGGAGGTTCAAATCCACATGATGGGTTGAGCTCCCGTTGCTCTGTCCCAGCTCCTGCCAACCTTGCAGTTCGAAAGCACACTAGTGCAAGTAGATAAATAGGTACTGATGCGGCAGGAAGGTAAATGGTGTTTCCACGTGCTCTGGTTTCTGTCACGGTGTCCCGTTCTGCCAGAAGTGGTTTAGTCATGCTGGCCACATGACCCGGAAAGCTGTCTGTGGACAAACGCCGGCTCCCTCGGTCTGAAAGCGAGATGAGCACTGAAACCCCATAGTCGCCTTTGACTGAATTTAACCGTCCAGGGGTCCCTTACTTTAACTTGGGTCCCAAGTTTTTCTGCATTGGCACATCTTGGGTACTTCTTATTGACTTGATTGTGGAATGTCAGAACTGCCTCTCTGTTCATTATGGGAAATAATTTCCTTTATCATAGGATAGGGGATGACAAGCTTTGTTGTTGTTGTTTAGTCGTTTAGTCGTGTCCGACTCTTTGTGACCCCATGGACCAGAGCACGCAAGGCACTCCTGTCTTCCACAGCCTCCCACAGTTTGGTCAAACTCATGTTTGTAGCTTTGAGGACACTGTCCAACCATCTAGTCTTCTGTCGTCCCCTTCTCCTTGTGCCCTCCATCTTTCCCAACATCAGGGTCTTTTCCAGGGAGTCTTCTCTTCTAATGAGGTGGCCAAAGTATTGGAGCCTCAGCTTCAAGATCTGTCCTTCCAGTGAGCACTCAGGGCTGATTTCCTTCAGAATGGAGAGGTTTGATGACAAGCTTAGGAAGCTATAAGCCAGCATGAAGCCTGAAAGCCTCGTATCTCATCCGTGGATGAGATAGGGATAAGAAACCCTGCTTTGGTGTAAGCCACCTTTGCAAAACAACAATGTTGTTGACGGCAAGTAAGAAATGGTGAACAAATGAATAGACGTTTTACGAGGAGCTCCAGGAAAGTAAGTTGGCTTGAAAGCTGCAGGACAAAGATGGTCCATCGACGGCAAGATGAAGAGAGAGAGAAAAGGGGATTGGTTTCTGTGGTTAGCAACAGAAATGACACCAACAAAGGTTGTCAAAGTAAAATTGAATAGTGCATTTAAAAGGTCCTGAAATATGAGTTCTTCTCTGAAGGATCTCCCTGGCACAGTCCTACCCAGTGGAGACCCCTCCTCGATCTCAATGGCCCTTGTCGTCACTGTGCATACAAATTAAACTGCCAGTCTAAGGCTTATCTGTTAAATGAGCAAGCATTGTGGTATTATTAATTTACAGCTCCTGTCTCGAATGTGTAATCTGCAATGCTGTGTTCATGCTCCGCGCCACTTTTTTCCCCTTCAAAAATATTATCGTTTTCAATCTTTATTCCATTTACCTTTCAGCAATACTTTGAGGGTATTCTTTGATGTTCAGTATGCACGGTGGAAAAGGAGCCGATGAACTAGAATCAGGGATGGGCTGAGATTAACTGATGGTTTTTTATTTATTTTTTACAAGTTTCAGTCCCTCGCAAGATACTCCACACCTCATACTTAACTCTTAAACCTTTGATCTGCCCCCTTTGCGTGACCAGGCGGCGACAGCCCCAGCCCCCAGGGATCATAAGAAAGGAATAAAGACTCTGACAACGTTATGGAATTAAAAATTAGGCCACAACTTTATTAAACTTCCGAATGTAGGAAGACCTTGGCTTAGGCCTTGGGCGTGTATCCCTCCCAGCACCCTCCCCCCAGCCAGGGGAACTGGGGCACATCAGGGTAAATGGGATATGGGGGTGCTCTGCGAGACGTAAGTGTAGCAGGCAGCCCAGCCCATATCCCCACATGCAGGGTAGTTCACTGATGACCTTTCAGTGTATGGCCAGTAACACCCATTATATAACCCCTTTAAGAGGGGACCCTGGAATCACCGCCGCAGGGGGGTAGATCACCACTTCACACCCACCCCCCATTATAGGGAAGAAAAGACTAAAGGATTCCACCCAAGGCCATAACCGGCAAAGTTGTGGCGAATTGCTATGGGGAAGACAAAACCTGCCAAAGCAGGAAAATTTCTTCCCGGTCCTTCAACAGCAACCAGTCAAAGACCACAGCAGTGCCCGCTAAACAGGAAGTAAAAGTTAACCTGCAAATAAGAAAACATTAAACAAATGGAGGGTAGGGAGGGTGAATCTCTGCCTGGCTACTGTCGGCTCCACCCCCATATATAAATGGGACTGGCCCCGCTTCCCAGCAAGAAACTTGATTACTGAGGCTGGGCGTGAACCTCCAAATAATAACACTGAGAGGCAGGCCAGCCCCTGTTTGCCATTAAGCTCCTTAGGAACTGTAGCACCACATGCGATCCCGCAAAGGGCACCCACAATGTAAAGTGTGAGTGCTCATTCTATGACTTTTTAAAATATGCCTTGGCTCGCATTGGTCTGTTTATCACTTGATGTCTGCAGAATCGAGGCGCAACTAGCATGCATGATTAATCAATCACACCAGATGTTGATTGTCTTTATTTATTCATTTCCATATGTACAAAGTTATTATATTTGTATCCTGCCATTCCTCCAAGGAGCTCAAAGTGGTGTGCACAGTTATCTGAAGGCAGCCCTGTTTAGGGAATTTTTTAATGTTTGATGTTTTATTGTGTTTTTAATATTCTGTTGGAAGCTGCCCTGAGTGGCTGGGGAGGCCTAGTCAGATGGGCGGGGCATAAGTAATAAATAATTATTATTATTATTATTATTATTATTATTATTATTATTATTATTATTACCCAGTCAGCTCCTTGGCTAAGTGGAGATTGGAACCTTGTTCTCCCAGGTCCTCACCCAACACTTAAACCAGAACATCATACAGGTTCTTAAATGGAATATGCTCTTACTTAGGATCACCAGCAGTGCAAATAACAATCTTCCAAAATGAATCGAGAACTGGAAGTGGAATATTGCCTGCTATGAGGCTCGGACCTTGAGGCAGTGAATGAAATCAGGAAGGCCACCCAAAAAGAAAGTGTTGTAACAAGGGGTGACATCAGCTGTTCTTTCACTGAGTAATTGGGTAAACCCATGTTTTGGTCATGAAAAAGAGACAAAACATTCTGGTTACAGCAAACGGCTATACAGTCATACCTTGGTTTTCAAACAGAATGCATTCCGGAAGTCCGTTTGACTTCCGAAACATTTGGAAACCAAGGCACAGCTTCTGATTGTCTGCAGGAGCATCCTGCAGCCAATTGGAAGCCGCGGAAGCTGTGCCAGCCGTTCAGTTTCTGAGGCAAACTTTCCAACCAGAACACCTACTTCCGGGTTTGCGGCGTTCGAGTTCCAAGTTGTTCGTGAACTAAGCCATTTGAAAACCAAGGTACGACTGTACAGGGCCAGTCCCACTGTTAGGCACAGTGAAGCAACTGCCTCAGGCAGCAGTTGCTGATGGACAACAGCCTTTTTCCATTCTTATTTATCCTGCCAATACCAAAATGCCCCATGCAGTTGTCCCATGTGTCATAGGTACCAACTTCCCAGGACCCTGGGTGCCCAAGTACAAAATTCCCCATGAAGGGGCTGAGCACCCACAAATTTTGATGCCAGGGCCATGCACACTGCATGGCACCAAGGGCCCCAGGCACCCATGGCCACAGGGCCAAGCTAGCACTCCTGCCATATCTTTCCCAACTCTGGCACTGAAATCTCCCAACAGGAATAGATGTTCTGATTCTGGGACTCTTCTGACACCCTGCTCTAGATCCTTATAGAACTGGTCCTTCGTTGTATGCTAGAGAACATAGTGGAAGCATAGATGCTTGAGATGTTAACTGGACTGGTTTCAAGATGGAGGGAAAGCATTCTGAGCCCTCGGTTGGCAGTTCTATTGCAGTGGTATCTCCCTGACTGTCGCTCCTGCTGGAAGACAAGGTAAAGGTAAAGGACCCCTGGGCAGTTAAGTCCAGTCAAAGGTGACTCTGGGGTTGTGGCACTCATCTCGCTTTCAGGCCAAGGGAGCCAGCGTTTGTCCACAGACATGGGGCCATCATGACTAAACCACTTCTGGCACAACAGGACACCATGACAGAAACCAGAGCTCACAGAAACACCGTTTACCTTCCCGCCACAGTGGTACCTATTTATCTACTTGTACTGGCATGCTTTCAAACTGCTAAGCTGGGACAGAACAACGGGAGCTCACCCCGTTGTGTGGATTCGAACCACCAACCTTCCAATCGGCAAGCCCAAGAGGTTCAGTGGTTTAGACCACAGCGCCACCCGTGTTGTGCACAGAACTGTGCTTGCCACAAGATCTGACCTGGAGCGCTAGACTAGCTTGCTGCTTCAGATGCAATGGAGGACTCTATCCCATCGCCTATGCTGAAGTGATGTTCAAACAGTCCAGTCCACTTCTCTGTGTGGAATACGAAGCGAGACATCTCTCCAGGGGAGACAACCATTGTCTTAATTCTGAGCAGTACCCAAAGTGCTGCCAATCTGATTGGCAATCTCCTATATTATAATTTTTTATTGTTACAGTAGTACCTCGTGTTATATACGCTTCAGTTTACATACGCTTCAGGTTACAGATTCCACTAACCCAGAAATAGTACCCCGGGTTTAAAACTTTGCTTCAGGATGAGAACAGAAATTGTGCAGCAGCGGCGCGACAACAGCAGGAGGCCCCATTAGCTAAAGTGGTCTTCAGGTTAAGAACAGTTTCAGGTTAAGAATGGATCTCTGGAACGAATTAAGTACTTAACCCAAGGTAGGTAAAGGTAAAGGGATCCCTGACCATTAGGTCCAGTCGTGACCGACTCTGGGGTTGCGGTGCTCATCTCGCTTTATTGGCCGAGGGAGCCGGCATACAGCTTCCGGGTCATGTGGCCAGCATGACTAAGCCACTTCTGGCAAACCAGAGCAGCGCACGGAAACGCCGTTTCCCTTCCCGCTGGAGCGGTACCTATTTATCTACTTGCACTTTGTGCTTTCGAACTGCTAGGTGGGCAGGAGCAGGGACTGAGCAACGGGAGCTCACACCGTTGCTGGGATTCAAACCGCCGACCTTCTGATCAGCAAGTCCTAGGCTCTGTGGTTTAACACATATTGTGGCAACTTTTGAAGACCATACCACATGGCAGCTTTTAAAGCAGCTCTTTTTATAAATGACACTCTGAGGTGGAAATTTTATTCGTTCATGGAACTATCTGCGTACTTTCTGTTCCGATTTCAGCATTGCCCTTCCTCAGCATCCTAACCGTGACGATCGCAGCTAGACTTGGAGAGGAGGGGCGGGTGGCTAGGATGTCATATGGAGAAGATGCATAGATAGATACCCGAGATAACGCTTAATTGAGCAGCAAGTGAATTGAGAGTGACAGCAGCAGTTCACTGGAGATAACAGGCTGGCGGTCGCGCGCTCAGGGGGGTGGGGTGAGCCAGGAAGTCAGCGAGACATGACAAAGAGCATAAATGAAATTAATCTCCTTCCTGCTGACAATAATTTTTAGACTGGTCCCAGCGATCCATTTCGGCACCGTACCAGCCGCAAATAATATCCTCGGCGTTATCTCAGAACTCAACAGGAGTGGCCAGAGGCTTCAGGACATTCATTGCAACATATTGAACACCCACCCAAACATTGCATCTCTAGAGGGGCAGCCTTGGGCAAGGAGTCTCTGAGTCACGCTCTTCTTCTGACATCTGGAGAACAGCTGGGGAATATGGGGACAGCCAGTTTGGTGCAGTGGTTTGTGAGCTGGACTTTGTAGGAAACCGGCGTTCAGATCCCTACTCACTGGCCTCTCAGCCGAACCTACCTCACAGGGTCGTTGTGGGGGTTAGATGAGGAAGAAGAGAACCGGGCAAGGCTCTTTGAAGAAAAGGAAGCGTAAAAATGCAATAAAATAACTGATAATCTGCAGCTGTATCTGACCACTCTTAATTTCCCACAATACCACAGGGCAGCCTTCTGAACCAGGTGCCCTCCAGATATTGCCAGCTCTCAACATCCTATTGGCCATGCAGACAATGGGAGGGCCACTCCCTCTGGAGGGCCACAGGTTGGGAAATGCTGCCCTAGCAGGATATTGCTGGTGTGGTGTAATGGTTAGAGGGTTGTACTAGGACCTGGGAGATCAGGGTTTGAATCCCCACTCAGCCACGAAGCTCGCTGGGTGACCTTGGGCCAGTCACCATCTCAGATTGCCTGGCCTGAGTTTTTAATAATAATAATAATAATAATAATAATAATAATAATAATAATAATAATAATTTATTTATTTATTTATACCTCGCGCATCTGGCTGGGTTTCCCCAGCCATTCTGGGCATCTCCCAACAGAATATTAAAAGCACAATAAAACATTGAACATTTAAAACTTCCCTATACAGGGCTGCCTTCAAATGTCTTCTAAAAATCAGATAGTTGTTGATTTCATTGACATCTGATGGGAGGGTGTTCCACAGGGCGGGTGCCACTACCAAGAAGGCCCTCTGCCTGGTTCCCCGTAACCTCACTTCTTACAGGGAGGGAACCACCAGAAGGCTCTTGGAGCTGGACCTCGGTATCCGTGTTGAATGATGGGGGTGGAAAAAAACTGGAGGCTCAGAGCAGGCATTTGCAGTGGGCTCTATTGCTATTTTTTTAGGCTGCATACATGCCATACATTGAAAGCACATCCCCCCCTTCCCCCAAAAAAGAATCCTGGGAACTGTAATTTGTTAAGTGTGCTGGGAATTATAGCTCTGTAGACTTCAGAGAAGTGTGACTAGCCCAAGGTCACCCAGCAGCTGCATGTGGAGGAGCGGGGAAGCGAACCCAGTTCACCAGATTACGAGTCCACCGCTCTTAATCACTACACCACACTGGCTCCTACTGGATGTAAATCTGATCAACCAAAGGCCTGGTTAAAAAGGAGTGTTTTTGCCTGGCCCCTATAGGTGTATAATGAAGGCACCAGGCGAATTTCCCTGGGGAGAGCATTCCACAGACGCGGAGCCACTGCAGAAAAGGCCCCGTTCTCATGTTGCCACCCTCTGGACCTCTCATGGAGGAGGCACATGAAGTAGGGCCTCAGGAGATGATATCAGGGTCTGGGTAGGTTCATATGGAAATAGGCGGTCCTTGAGGTGTTGCGGTCTCCCTGCTATGTACAAAGCTTGAACCAGAGATGGATGCCGGGGCGATGCCCTGCCCCACTTTGTGAAGCTGGGATCTGATCAGAACCCAGCCTTGCAAAGGAGCTTGAAGAGGGCGGCATGAGAAGTCCGCTCACCTTTCTCGCTGGGTGGCATTGCGGCTGTGTGTCCTTCAGTCCCTGCCCCTCGAGGGCAAGGCTGGGATCGAAGGACGCAGGGAGTCCGCACACATTTTACTGCTGTTGTCCTTGATTCTGTGGGAAGGGACCTTCTCTCCATAATTGCCCAGTGCTCTTGGGTCCAAAAGCAGATTTGTGCATGTGTGTCAATGAAAGGCAGTTTCTGAGCTGTCAGGTTTTTTCCAGAGCCAAGGAGGCGGCAGCAAATTCTGACAGATTTCTACCCTTGTTCCTTCCTATATAGATAATGAGGGCCGCAGACAGTCTAGACTGATTTCATATATATATATGAAATATATATATGGGGGGCGGGAATGGTCTAACTTTTGGGAGCAAACCTATTTTGTACAGTATTTTTCATCCACTTCTAACTGTTGGAAATAAGTGCAGAAGGAACAAAATCAATAATTGTCATTAATTTCAGGGGCTAGTAATAACATCCAAGAAGTCGCATTTGTCTTGCCGGACAATGCAGGCATTCTTCTCTATCTGATCACATCCCACAGCCTGACACAACACACAGTCAGATCGGACAAAAACGTGCTGTCTCCTTTTCAGAATGCCATCCTTCAAAGTGAGGAGTGACTGGTGAATGGCAGAATCTTCTTGCTCACTTGTGGGTTGAGCTGGGGGGGAAAGAAGAAGCGAAGCTTTAAAAAATGTAGCTGGTTGTGAAACCCACTGCATTTGAGGATCCTAATGCTGAGGAGATGTATGGCATTTCAAACAGCGATCTGAATCATGTTGTGGGTGGGATTACTAATAACATTTCAAATTTCAGCAGCTATTGGTGAATTAAGCCTTTTCTTCCATGATGTTTATGTCTTGGATTTAAAAAAAAAATATATGTGGAGCCTTGAATTTTTTATTTTTTAAAAAAGAAATGTTTATTTAGGGTTGCCATATTTCAAAAAGCAAAAATCCGGACACAAAAGTTGTTGAGATTTTTGGTCAAAGTTGTTGGGCGTTGGGTTGTTCTTTTTTAGCTAGTTTAGTTTAATTTTTAGTTTCAGTTTAGTTTTTTTAGATATTTTTAAGGAAATTCTCCCCCCCCCCAAAAAAAAATCAACATTTCCAATATGGCTGCCATACGCCCGAGTTCTCCCAGGCATTTTAACTGACTCAAAAATTCCGCCCAGACGGCATTTTTGACAAGTGAATCCTGGCTATGTCTGGGAAATTCGATACGTATGGCAGCCCTGGCTTATTTAGTTTTCAAAAGTTTGCATACTTTACCATCAACAACACCTTATTCTCAATGTAGATCTTTATTTTTCCTCTTGATCCTGATGTAGATCATCATTCACCCCTTCTTCCCTGGTTTGAGAGGGCGCCATTTTGTGATTCGAGGACCCGTCCCCCGCTTGGGAATAATAAAGACACGTGGACACAGGATATTAGGTTAATGGGCTAGAAAAAGGCCACAACTTTATTGATTACAGCATGTGAGAAGGTATTGGCTTAGGCATTGGACAACAGCAAATCTGACTCCACCCACTCGGAGAGGGGTGAGTCTGACGAGGGGTTAACCACCATTAGGGGGAGCCTGTTGCTGCAAATACAACTATACGCTCTCCCCTGATGTCACCGAGGGTCGTGCCATGGCCCCCCGCCCCACAGGGCATTGGACAGGATCCACGACCGCCGAATTCCTTTAACGGAATACCCATAAGTGAAGGGGTAGGCGATGGCCACACCTTGCCCTTCCACACACCAACAACACATTCCAATGCCTAACCAAATACCAAATACCAATAATGTTGTGGCGATTGCTACAAGGTAGGCGGAAAAAACCAAGAGGCCAGTGCCAATTTGCCAATTGGAAAAAACTCCTACCAGGCCCCCTGGGCAACCAGGGCGACCAACCATGGGTCCATAGCAAGGTCAAGCGAGAAGCTACGCCCTAAAGGGAGTGGTGGGTGGATGACTCGTGGAAATCAGCAGCACAATGGCAGGGAGAGCTGGCGCAGCCGCATTTGAGCGGCTAGACCACGCCCCCGCGGTGTCACCCGATTGGGTGCCCAACTGGGAGGCATGGTGCGCCAGCGATGATGTCAGGGCAGGGGGCAGAACGCCCCCTGCGTGACACAGGAATTGGCTCCCGCTCACAATCCCTCCCCTCCGGAAGGAGGAGAGGCTTTGTTGTTCATCTCACATGCCAAAATGGCTTTGGCCCAGTGCCGAAAGATTCTTCCCTCGTATCGAGGCTGCCAGCTGCAGTTCACTGATTCACCTACATGGCTCAACTGCCCTGTAATGCTCAGATCCTGACGCAACAGCCCTGTTAGGAAACTATTATTCTCCTCAGGTTGCCAATGGGAACAAGTGATTTGGCCTGAGGCCAACTGCCGAGTTTGCACCTGAGATGAGATTTCAACTGGGGATTTTCCAGTTTGAGGCTTGCGCTCTTAGCCACCAAAAATAAAAGCTCCCTTCTGTCATCTAATTTCCCTTTGTGTTTTCATAATATGAATGCTAAACTGGAGAGGCACAAAGCCTATCAGAGGAGTTGGCTAGCGATCAGCCCTTTGCATGGTTTCCTTACCTGATAATTAAAAAAGGTGTGTAGAGGCATGTCTACTACATACAATTAGAGGGTGGCTCCACCGGGGAGGGCATGAACATTGCAAAATTTTTAAAAAGAGAAAGTTTCGGTTGAATTTTCAGGAGGCGGGGGGAGCCTACCCTGGCAGACTCGGCTCTGTAGGAAAGTTGCGGGAATTTTAACAGGCAGTTTGGACAAAGTCTGGAATATATGCTTTGGGAAATAACAATTATGTCAACAGGGAAATACAGTGGTACCTCGAGTTAAGAACTTAATTTGTTCTGGAGGTCCGTTCTTCACCTGAAACTGTTCTTAACCTGAGACACCACTTTAGCTAATGGGGCCTCCCGCTGCTGCTGCGCCGCCGGAGCACAATTTCTGTTCTCATCCTGAAGCAAAGTTCTTAACCCGAGGTACTATTTCTGGGTTAGCGGAGTCTGTAACCTGAAGAGGCTGTAACCTGAAGCGTCTGTAACCCGAGGTACCACTGTACTCTATGTGATGTAACAACAGAGTATCTACTTGCTTGCTGCCCATAGAAGAGTCTCACAAATTTCTTTGAGGTTGGAAAAGAGAGAACAAAACTCTATGAGGGATAGTGTAAGGCACCAGGCCTAATCCTTGAAAACAATGGGACTTAATACGGAATAGACATGTATTTGGATTGCTTTGTTAAATGAGTACAAAACAACACTCCTCATTGAGGTCAGAGGCGTAAAACACAATCCAATATGTGTCATCAAATGGAGATTACTGCATCGGAATGCAGTCTGAGATGCTCAGAGCCTCTCCAAGTATGGAACCATGCCTCTGATAAAATATGTCATCCAGAAGAGATCCCTTCCATTAGAGAAAGACTCTTTCCATCAGAGAAATATGAGCTTTGGGCCTTACCTTTTATTGGTAGTATTCAGCTAAGTTTTACTCAGAATAGGTAATGTTCAGAGTCTGGGGCACCAATAAAAGCCAACAGGCCTCTGGACCAGAAAATTCTGCCTAAAAATGTCACAATACTTCCAGGGCCAATATCTGTGCCAGTTATAGCATATCCTCCAACATTTCTCGAGTGAAAAGAGGGACATCCTATTACTATCCCCTCCATCATTTAAAGAGGGATGTCCTATCCCCTCCCCCCTGGTGAAAATAGGGACATCCAAAAGCAGGAACTTCCGGGATCAAATCAGAAACTGGGATGGCTTCTGTAATTCTGGGACTGTCCCTGGAAAATAGGGACATTCACAGGGTCTGTAATATAGGAAAGCTGAGCTGTGTAAGTCTTGGCCACAAGGAAGACGCTGTCACAAATGAATAATAATAATATTTATACCCTGTCCATCTGGCTGGGTTTCCCCAGAATATTCAGTTGGCAGCTTCCAACAGAATATTAAAATACAATAGTCTATTAAACATTAAAAGCTTCCCTAAACAGGGCTGCCTTCAGATTTCTTCTAAAAGTCAGGTAGTTGTTTTTCTCTTTGACATATGGTGGGAGGGCGTTCCACAGGGCAGGCACCACTACTGAGAAGGCCCTCTGCCTGGTTCCCTGTAGCTGGGCTTCTCGCAGTGAGGGAACCGCCAGAAGGCCCTTGGCGCTGGACCTCAGTGTCCGGGCTGAATGATGGGGGTGGAGATGCTCCTTCAGGTATACTGGGCCGAGGCCGTTTAGGGCTTTAAAGGTCAGCACCAACACTTTGAATTGTGCTCGGAAACGTACTGGGAGCCAATGTAGGTCTTTCAAGACCGGTGTTATGTGGTCTCGGCGGCTGCTCCCAGTCACCAGTCTAGCTGCCCCATTCTGGATTAGTTGTAGTTTCTGGGTCACCTTCAAAGGTAGCCCCACGTAGAGTGCATTGCAGTAGTCCAAGCGGGAGATAACCAGAGCATGCACCACTCTGGCGAGGCACAACCATTTCCAAAGATGGAATCGATCTTGGTAGGAAATGATGACAGACATTGACAGCTGATCTTGCCAAACTCCACCTCCCATAGCATAGGCTTGTCTCCAACACTGATCTCTGACTGGTGGGCCTCAGTAACTTGCAGCCTTCTCAAGTGGGCCTTGGGAGTAGAAAGTATGAAAACTGCTGTTTTGGATTTCCCTCACATGAATGTGCAAAGTGTTTGCGCATGTTCCCATTCAACCTGTCTTAACTCCAAAATACATATTGTAATCGCCAGTCTGAGGTTGAAAGGATCCGAGGTTGTCCGTTGCCTCTAATGCTCAACTGATCTGTGAAGCTTTCGAATGAAGGGTGAGAAAGGATCTATCCTCTCTCCACACACACACACACACACACACACACACACACACACACGCACAAACCCCTTTAAAATTTACATCGTGGAACCTCAAACATTCAGTGTCAGTGCTAAATTGATTCTGGAACGTTGCGACTGGATGAGGAAGCTATTTTTGTCATCATTCATACCTGAGAGAACAGAAATAGACCTTGACGGGCAGTTATCAAATGTGAGGAGACAACGTTTTACCTGCCTGAAGAACCCCTTTCAGAAGGGAGCAAATCAGTTTAAGAACATCATTCCTCTCCTGTTTTTCAATCACACCTGCTAAATGCGAGATTCCATTTGTTCCACGTGGGTTTAGAAATGCCAATTTCACAAGCTGCATAGTAAGCAGCTTTTTTGTTATTATTATTATCCTTGAGTGACCTTGCAAACACGTACAAGAACAATACTGATTCGACTTACACGTGGCTGAGAAATGCCTCCGTTTGCTCGCAGTTAAGGTTGACAACTGACAAACAGTATACAGTGGTACCTCAGGTTACATACGCTTCAGGTTACAGACTCCGCTAACCCAGAAATATTACCTCGGGTTAAGAACGTTGCTTTAGGATGAGAACAGAAACCGTGCTCCGGCAGCGCGGCAGCAGCAGGAGGCCCCATTAGCTAAAGTGGTGCTTCAGGTTAAGAACAGTTTCAGATTAAGAACAGACCTCCGGAATGAATTAAGTACTTAACCCGAGGTACCACTGTATAGGCACAATAAGAACCTTATGCTCTTGGCCAGTTGCAAATAAAATATATCAGCTGAGCACTTTTTACTGTTGGTGCACATGTATGAATTAATTGCCACAGTTCACATGTGAACACTAAGGCATGACAGCAGGGCAAAGAACTGAATTTGGGGTATTGAGTGCAGGGGGAGAACATAATGAATTTGAGAGTAGGCACAAGAGTAGACCTGGCTTCTTTGACCACAGCCCCATGGTAAAATTGGAGCATACAATCAGCTTTTAACTCTGGCCTGGATCATGCTGTAAGTCAGGGTTTCCCAAACTTGAGTTTCCAGCTGTTTTTGGACTACAACTCCCATCATCCCTAGCTAGCAGGACCAGAGGTTAGTGAGGATGATGGGAATTGTAGTTCAAAAGCAGCTGGAGACCCAAGTTTGGGAAAGCCACTCCCGATCTAGAGAGGGGGTGGGGTTGCGGGCTCTTGACCCCATCAACAATCACGCGGGGCTGGCGTCAGCCCCGCGAGAAGCAGGGATTCCCCCCAGCTCATCAATATTCACCGCCCACAGCGGCAGCCAATCGGCTGCCGCAAAGGGCGGGCCCTCCCAGGTTCACTTAAGGTCGGGGCAGCCCTGGCTCGCCCCTTTCGTTCCCCAGCAGCAGCGGTTTCCCACCCACCCGCCCTTTAGGCTTTAGGCTTGCATTAGGACGTTGCTATGGGCTTCGGCTGGTCGCCGCACGGGGCCGGGTAGGAGTTTTTCCATTTGGCTCAATTGGCTGTATTTTTAAGCCACTTGGTTTTTTCGCCTACCTCGTAGCAAAACGTCACAACTCCTGGTTTTGGCGGTTAGGCATTGGCAGGGGTATTGTTATGCAAATGAAGTCGGGGGGGAGGAACGCCATCACCTCCCCCAAAGATTGAAGGGTAGTTCGTTAAAGGACTCCGGGGGGGCGTCGCCTCGTCCGAAACCTACGGAGGCTAGGGCCTAAAGCGCGCCCCCGAGCGGTAACCCCTCGGGGAGCGCCTAGGGATGTGCATCTTGCGGGCTCCCCCTGGTGGTGTTTAACCCCTTCCCGGTTAGACCGGATAGTATGTTAGGGCCAATGCCTAAAGCCAATACCGCTCTTACCTGTAATCAATAAAGTTGTGGCCATTTTTGCCCATTAACCTAAATTTGGTGTCCGGTGTCTTTATTTACTTCATCTTGGTGATGGGGAGGGAATTGTCACGCAAACCCTGTCTAAGTTGTTGTTTAAAAATGCAAAGCACATTTCATTTTCTTATGAAATGTTAACTACTCAGTTGACTGGGATGATCTCTTTTAACCTAAAAAATTGAAATGTAATCCATAACACATATGTAAATGCCTTCTCTTTTGACAGTGTTGCTATGCATCTTTGCCATTGTTTCTTTTCATATTGTTGGAATTGGTGGTCAGCAAAAGCTCCTTATTTCCTTCACCTTTCTTACTGAACAACTTTATGCATCATGAAGAGCCAGTTTGGATGGCTTTAGAGAATATATGTCTATCAATGGTTCCTAGTCATCATGACTGTAAAAAAAAAAAAAAAAGGTAAAGGACCCCTGGACAGTTAAGTCCAGTCAAAGGTGACTATGGGGTTGCGGCGCTCATCTTGCTTTCAGGCCAAGGGAGCTGGCGTTTGTCTACAGACAGCTTTCCGGGTCATGTGGCCAGCATGACTAAAACGCTTCTGGTGCAACAGGACACTGCGACGGAAGCCAGAGCAAACGGAAAAGCTGATTACCTTCCTGCCACAGTGGTACCTATTTATCTACTTGCACTGGCATGCTCTCAAACTGCTAGGTTGGCAGGAGCTGAGAAAGAGCAACGGGAGCTCACTCCATCACGTGGATTCGAACCTCTGACCTTCTGATTGGCAAGCCACCCGCATTCCTTCATCATGACTGTATGAATAATAATAGTAATAATTTATTATTTATACCCCATCCCCAGCCACTCTGGGTGGGGATAATAATAATAATGTGATAAAACATCAAACATAAAAAACTTCCCTAAACAGGGCTGCCTTCAGATGTCTTCTAAAAGTCAGATAGTTGTTTATTTCCTTGACATCTGATAGGGGGGGCATTCCACAGGGTGGGTACCACTACCGAGAAGGCCCTCCTCCTGGTTCCCTGCCAGAAGGCCCTCGGAGCTGGACCTCAGTGCCAGGGCTGTACGATGGGGGTGGAGATGCTCCTTCAGGTGTACAGGGCCAAAGTGTCTCCAGAGGCACCATGCTATTGGAGAGCGACACCTGGAGAGGACTGTAGGTCCTGCTTGTGAGCATCTCAGAGGCACCTGGTTAGATCAAGAGAAGCCAACGTGGTATTGATTTTGTTGAACTTCAGCTCTCATCAGTCCCAGCCAGCATGGCCATGATAGGGCACGATAGGAGTTATAGTACAGCAGCATCTGAAAGACACCAAGTTGTTCACGCCTGGGTTAGAAGGAAGCTGCATGCTGGTCTAGTTGAACCATCGGTCAAGTATGGCTCTTCCAATGTCTCTTGCAAGCCTGTGACCCCGCAGGGCTTTTGTTATATTCACATCCCTATCACTCATGTTATCAAATAATAGGGCCTAGCCAAACTGTCCTAAACATTAATAGATTGGATTATCTATATAATCACAGCAATTACCTATGCTTCCACTCAGACCGTGTGCAATCTTTTCGTTCCGATATCACTTAGGGATAGAAATCTTATTTTCATAGAACGACTAGCATTTTATCCCCAGAGATGCAATATATTCCTCCGAGAAGCGGCAAGAAAATGACCGAAAAGTGAATTTTTAAACGAGCTCCGTTTTGTATCGCAAGATGAGCGCATCTGAAAGGCTTTCCCTTTCTCCTTCCTGCTAATGACCTGGCTTTACACGCTTGAGGCACATTAGGAACCGGAGGTCGGAGGAGATGAGTTTGATAGAAGTGTGCAGGATTGCAGAAATGGAGTTCGCCTGCTCAAAATTGCAGCTTCCCATAGCAAGCAATTTGATGAGTGCTTTTGTATAAGCAACCAAGCTTAACTGAAAAACCTTTCCCTTTTTTTTTAATATGAAGAGCCTAGCTCCACGAGGGGAAGGAATCGAGCCTTTCTGTAGCCACCGACTTTGTTAAATGATTGGTTTGCATCAAGTTGCCCCGCATGGCTGTCAACGTTTCCCTTTTTTTAAGGGAAATCCCCTTATTCCGAATAGGATTCCTCGCAAGAAAAGGGAAAAGTTGACAGCTATGTTTCCCTGTGAAAGGGCCCCAGCCCTTGACTCAGTGTCTCAGACACACACGTATGCCAACTGTATTGAAAAGAAAATATTTGGTACTTTGTAGTGGATGTCTGTTTTTCAAAAAGTTTGCCCAATATAGATTGTGGAGAGACAGGGAAAAGGGTGCAGCAGTGAAATCAACAGACCAGAAGAGAAACCCTCTGGCAGCAGAGCAGCTGAGTTGGTGAATCTGTCCTTTTGCGCACTGCTAGCATTGACTACTTGGGTTGAGACATGTGCCTTGCCAGCTTGGTCCATGCTATCAGCATGAATGAGCATTACAGCTCCGTGAGCAGTCAGAGTTCCAGATTCTGCTGGTGTTTGCATCTGACCTTCGGCTGCCAAGTCAAGCTAACAGGAACAGCTTCAAACAATAGGAAGGTTAGCCCTCGGCGATTCCCGCTTAGCTGAAAGATTAGGGAGCTGTTCTCTTGCGCTTCGGGCATGCCTTCACGGAAGCTTCCTGTATTCTGGCTTCGGAAAGGCAGCTTGCAATCGATCAGGTCTCCAGGAATGGCAGACAGGACCACGCTGAATGGAGGGTGCTAAGTTGCAGGGCATGGAGTTAATCCCACAACATGCACTGGCCTGACAACCGTTTCTGCAAGCTTCAGAGGACGTGGGGAGAAGCACCCTGGATGTATGTGCTTGAAAAGATGGAATGAAACAAAACATATCTCGTAAGCAAGAGCTGTGGGGTCATGGCTTTGATGCAGGAATATTGGAGAATGGGCATCTGCTGAATAAAATCCAGAAATGTAGGCACACTTTTTTCTCTTTTTTTTGCTGCAGTACTTACCTAGGAGTAAGTCCCACTGAGTTCAACAGGATCAACTTCTGAGTTGGCATGAACTGGATTGCACGGTGAAGCCACATTTAAAGCATACATTTAAAGCACTATGTTTCCTCTTTAAACAGTTTTGGCTTTCCCCTTGCACAAGAATTCTGCAAATGCAATTTGTTAAGGGTGCAGGGAATTGTTAGGAGACCCCCCAGTCCTTTTTTTCTAAGAAAAAAAAATGTTTAGAGGTACTCTCATTTTCCTACTCATATTGAAATTCAATTGAAATTGATATTGAAACCCTGTCCCTGAATGAGGCCAAACTTAGATTCACAAAATGTTTAGGGGCATGTGTACCCCTGTGACCCCCCCCCCCGAAAAAAATCACTGGAGACCCCTATTTGACTCACAGAATTACAGTTCCCAGTTCCTTGATTGTTAAACCCCTCTGGGAATCACAGCTCCCTGAGGGGAATATGAGCCTCTGAGCAACTCTCTGTACCCTCAAGAAATGACATCTCTCAGTATTCTGTGGGTGAAGAAGACATGACGGTTTGAAGTGGCATCAGGCTGCCATGAATGTATGGTGTGAATGTGGCCCAAGAACCCAACACCTTAAAGACAGATGGATAAAGAGTTGTCTTCAGTTGGCAGGCTGTGTGCATGTGCTAATGCATGCATGCAGCTACACATAGGAATGAACCACGCCACCCATCAACGCAAGCTTTATGTGCTTGAAATGGAAAATATAGGTGTGTCTTGAATTCACATTACTTTGCAGAGTCAAATACAAACGTGGTACATTGCAAATGGGCAGAAGACCTCGTCAGAGTTGCTATGACCCGCTTCCAAGTGATAATGAATTAGCTAAACAAGATGAACAATGAGCATCACATGAGGGACAACTGATCCAATCACAGCTTCCATTTAGCCCAAGTCTAATGGTGTCAAATTCAAAATATGAATTCCAGCTCAGCAGAGTTTTAGGGCAGCAGCTGAAGAAGGAACAAAAAGGGTTTTCTTGTGTGAGTTTCTTGTGGCTGTTTAGCTGCTCTCTTGATCCATATTTTAGATTTAGGGGAGCTAGTCTCAAACATTTGTTGGGGGAGACCTAGGTTTTTTGGGGGGGATTTATTTGTCCTGTCTCCACACTTTTAATGATAGAGGACCACTGTAGTCACCCCCAACGACACGTTCTCAAGATGGAGGGTGAGGGAACAGCTGCAGTCGCCTGTGGTTCCTGCGCAATGTTTGCCATCTTGCCAAAGGTTGCAGGCAGCTTTACCTGCAGCAATTGCATGTTGATTGCCCTCTTAAAAGACAAAGTCCAGCAACTGGAGGAACGTGTAGCTACGCTCCAAAGAATTAGAGACCTGGAACTCTTCTTGGAAGCAACAGAGCACACCGTCTCCACCAAGGAAGAGACAGGGGACTCCCCTGAGAAGGTGGCTAGTTCACCAACACAGGAGCCAGATATATGGAGAAACGTGACTCAAAGAAGTAGGAGGCCCAGGGTTCGCTCTGATTGTTTAGAAATACGCAATCGCTTTGAGGTCCTTTCCCCTACCATGGAAGACGAAGAGCAGACTCCATTTGAGGATCTCTCCCTCATTACAGTCGATCAGGTATATGAAGACGAGCAGCAAAGGCAGTCCTCAGGGAATGTCCAGGCGACCTTGGAACGGACAGCTCACAGAAGAACCCCGACCAGACCTAAGAGGAGGCGTGTGGTGGTGATAGGGGATTCCCTACTGAGGGGAACAGAAGCAGTGATCTGTGGGCCTGACAAGATGTCTCGGGAAGTGTGCTGTCTCCCCGGAGCTAAGATCCAAGATGTAACTGAACGACTGCAAGGAATCATAAAACCCACTGACAAATACCCCTTCCTCTTGGTTCATGTGGGAACCAATGACACTGCAAGCAATAGCCTCCAGAAGATCAAAAGAGATTACGAGGCTCTGGGCAGGAAATTGAAGCAATTAAATGCACAAATTGTCATCTCATCTGTCCTCCCAGTTGAACGACGTGGCCCAGGGAGAGAGGGAAAAATAGTGGAAGTGAACAACTGGCTTCGCAAATGGTGTAAACAGGAACGGTTTGGATTCTTAGATCACGGACTGCAGTTTCTTGAAGATGGACTTCTGGCAAGCGATGGGCTGCACCTCACAACGGTTGGGAGGAATGTTTTTGCAAAAAATCTCAGAAACCTCATCAGGAGGGCTTTAAACTGACTAATGTGGGGGAGGGAGACAGTGCTCCTGAAGGTAGGAGTCTATCAATTGATGAAGATGATCATCCAAATGTCATAGACCGAATGGAGCAAAGAGCATGCAGACCTAGTGGTGGGAGGAAAAAATCCTTAAATAAGAGACACGGGGGAATGATTAATGGACTTCAATGTCTGTACACTAATGCGCAAAGCATGGGAAATAAACAAGATGAGCTTGAGCTCCTGGTACAGCAAACTAAATATGACATAATAGGAATCACTGAAACCTGGTGGGATAAATCCCACGATTGGAATGTAATAATGGAGGGATACAATCTATTTCAAAGAAACAGACCAGACAAGAAAGGAGGAGGAGTGGCGTTATATGTCAGGGATGTGTATACCTGTGAAGAGATCCAAGATTTAGAACCTCAAAGCCAAAGTGAGAGCATTTGGGTGAAAATTAAGGGAGAGAAGAATAACAGTGACCTCATTGTGGGAGTTTACTATAGATCCCCAAGCCAAACGGAGGACATAGATGATGCCTTCCTGGAACAGATGGCCAAGCATGCAAAAGGAAGGGAGATAGTAGTAATGGGGGACTTCAATTACCCTGATATTTGTTGGATGTCAAACTCAGCCAAGAGCATAAGGTCAAACAGATTCCTCACTGCCCTTGCAGACAACTTCATTGTCCAGAAAGTGGGAGAAGCAACAAGAGGAACAGCCATTTTAGATCTGGTCCTAACCAATGTTGATGACCTGGTTAGTGGGGTAGAAGTGGAAGGATCATTAGGCGCGAGTGATCATGCTCTTCTGAAGTTTACTATACAGCGGAAAGGAGCAGCCAAGCATACTAGGACTCAATTTCTCGACTTTAAGAAAGCCGACTTCATAAAGCTTAGGGAAGTGCTGGGTGAGATCCCATGGACAGTAATACTAAAAGGAAAGGGAGTTCAAGATGGCTGGGAGTTTGTTAAGAGGGAGATAGTAAAAGCACAACTTCAGGCAATACCAATGAGACGGAAACATGGAAGGTGCCTAAAGAAGCCAGGGTGGCTATCTAAAGAACTTTTAACTGAGTTAAGATTAAAAAAGGATGTGTACAAAAAATGGAAAAGGGGGGAAACCACCAAAGAGGAATTCAAACAAATAGCCAGCACGTGTAGACACAAAGTCAGAAAAGCTAAAGCACAAAATGAACTCAGGCTTGCTAGAGAGGTTAAAAGCAACAAAAAAGGCTTTTATGGGTATGTTCGTAGCAAAAGGAAGAACAAAGAAACCGTGGGGTCACTCAGAGGAGAAGATGGTGAAATGCAAACAGGGGACACAGAAAGGGCTGAACTCCTCAATGCTTTCTTTGCCTCAGTCTTCTCCGATAAAGAAAACAATGCCCGACCTGAAGAATTTGGAGCAAATGATTCAGCAGAGGAAACACAACCCAGAATAACTAAGGAGATAGTACAAGAATACTTGGCTAGTCTAGATGTATTCAAGTCTCCAGGGCCAGATGAACTGCATCCAAGAGTATTAAAAGAACTGGCAGATGTGATTTCAGAACCACTGGCAGTCATCTTTGAGAATTCCTGGAGAACAGGCGAAGTCCCCGCAGACTGGAGGAGGGCAAATGTTGTCCCTATTTTCAAAAAGGGGAAAAGAGAGGACCCAAATAATTACCGCCCAGTCAGTCTGACATCAATACCAGGGAAGATTCTGGAGCAGATCATTAAGCAAACAGTCTGTGAGCACCTAGAAAGGAATGCTGTGATCACCAATAGTCAGCATGGATTTCTGAAAAATAAGTCATGTCAGACTAACCTGATCTCGTTTTTTGACAGAATTACAAGCCTGGTAGATGAAGGGAACGCAGTGGATGTAGTCTACCTTGATTTCAGCAAGGCATTTGACAAGGTGCCCCATGATATTCTTGTAAAGAAGCTGGTAAAATGCGGTCTTGACTATGCTACCACTCAGTGGATTTGTAACTGGCTGACTGACCGAACCCAAAGGGTGCTCATCAATGGTTCCTCTTCATCCTGGAGAAGAGTGACTAGTGGGGTGCCACAGGGTTCTGTCTTGGGCCCGGTCTTATTCAACATCTTTATCAACGACTTGGATGATGGACTCAAGGGCATCCTGATCAAATTTGCAGATGACACCAAACTGGGAGGGGTGACTAACACCCCAGAGGACAGGATCACACTTCAAAACGACCTTGACAGATTAGAGAACTGGGCCAAAACAAACAAGATGAATTTTAACAGGGAGAAATGTAAAGTATTGCACTTGGGCAAAAAAAATGAGAGGCACAAATACAAGATGGGGGACACCTGGCTTGAGAGCAGTACATGTGAAAAGGATCTAGGAGTCTTGGTTGACCACAAACTTGACATGAGCCAACAATGTGACGCGGCAGCTAAAAAAGCCAATGCAATTCTGGGCCTCATCAATAGGAGTATAGCATCTAGATCAAGGGAAGTAATAGTGCCACTGTATTCTGCTCTGGTCAGACCTCACCTGGAGTACTGTGTCCAGTTCTGGGCACCACAGTTCAAGAAGGACACTGACAAACTGGAACGTGTCCAGAGGAGGGCAACCAAAATGGTCAAAGGCCTGGAAATGATGCCTTATGAGGAACGGCTAAGGGAGCTGGGCATGTTTAGCCTGGAGAAGAGGAGGTTACGGGGTGATATGATAGCCATGTACAAATATATAAAAGGATGTCACATAGAGGAGGGAGAAAGGCTGTTTTCTGCTGCTCCAGAGAAGCGGACACGGAGCAATGGATCCAAACTACAAGAAAGAAGATTCCACCTAAACATTAGGAAGAACTTCCTGACAGTAAGAGCTGTTCGACAGTGGAATTTGCTGCCAAGGAGTGTGGTGGAGTCTCCTTCTTTGGAGGTCTTTAAGCAGAGGCTTGACAACCATATGTCAGGAGTGCTCTGATGGTGTTTCCTGCTTGGCAGGGGGTTGGACTCGATGGCCCTTGTGGTCTCTTCCAACTCTATGATTCTATGATTCTATGATTCTATGATTCTAGCTTTTGTTGAATAGTCTTCTTCTTCTCTATCCACTTACTACAGAATGTTCCTTTGCTGCTTTCTGAGTTTCACCATCTTGACAGACAACCCCAGACATGTGTAAGGTAAAGGTAAAGGGACCCCTAACCATTAGGTCCAGTCATGGCCGACTCTGGGGTTGCGGCGCTCATCTCGCTTTATTGGCCGAGGGAGCCGGCGTACAGCTTCTGGGTCATGTGGCCAGCATGACTAAGCTGCTTCTGGCGAACCAGAGCAGCGCATGGAAACGCCATTTACCTTCCCGCCGGAGCGGTACCTATTTATCTACTTGCACTTTGACGTGCTTTCAAACTGCTAGGTTGGCAGGAGCAGGGACCAAGCAACAGAACTCACCCGGTCATGGGGATTCAAACCGCCGACCTTCTGATTGGCAATCCTAGGCTCTGTGGTTTAACCCACAGTGCCACTCGCGTCCTATGTATGCACATACATACCAGTTAAAAAGAAACATTCTCTGTGTGAGGCACATCCAACAGGGGTTGCTGCATGAGTCTAAGGATTCCACCTGTGTCTTGGCACATGTAGAATACACAAGACAAGACCTTCTAGCTATTCATCCAAACTACAGACGGCAACCATTTTAGGCATGTCCAAATTATGTGTGATTGCAAATGTGTGGGTCCTTTTGGACCCGGAAGAGGGAATAATGGGGGCAGAACAGTAATGGAGGGGTGTAACAAGGCATAACGGGGCAGGGCTCACTTATTGCAGGAACGGAACCCCCACACAAAATGGCCATCACCAGTAACATGCATTGTGCAATTCCGGCTACATTCCATCAACATTGGGGACAGAACATCACTCAGTGGCTGAGCGTATTCTTTGTCATGCTCTCAACACCTGCCATCTTCAGCTGAAAAGAATCAAGGACTGGCTGTTGGGAAAGGCCTGAACCTTGGACCATGTCGGAGCCCTGATAGTCAAAATAAACTGAGCTAGAATGAACAAATGGTACGACTGGGGAAAAGGCAACTTTGTATGTTCTAAACAGCGCATACATCTGAATTAACCAAGGTCTTAAGCGAGGCTAATTGAGTTTAGAGGACCTCCTTGAAGTGGAATGAAAGTGTGATCTTTCGCAAGAGCAGGCATTTCCCTCCCACCTTGAACCTGAGTAGGTTTAGAAGAATTTAAGTATGGGATTTATATAAAATATACTTCTGTAAAACCAATCAACTTTTGCTTCAAATTGCAATTACATAACAGCATGAAAATAATAATTCTCGAAATGAAACCTTTTGAAGACATACAGGAGAAACATGATTAGTCTATAAGTAGAATTTAATCCATCCTTTGACACCAGCTATATATTTCAAGCTTCATAATTACATGAACAGGTGAGTAATGTGTTCTGGCGTCTTCTCACTTTGAGAAAAATATGTCAAAGATTGAAATGCTCTTATATGAATCACTTAATTTATTCTCACCGTGATATGTTTTTATCCATATGTGTGTGTGTGTGTGTGGAAAAACTTAACCATTAAATCTTTACTGTGACTATAAAATTCCTTGTATTAAAAAAGAGAGGAGGGGAGCTTCTGCATGTTCTATCGGTGTTTACGAGTTTATCAGCTTTTTATTATGAGTGGCAGCTTCTTACGATATCATCCATGCATTCTGAGGACATTCTGTGTGTCTGTGCATCTTCCGAAGAACAGTCAGAAGAACACGAGGAAGCCAACTTGATCGGACCAATGGTTCATTTAGTTCCACAGTCCATTTCTCACAGTGGCCAACTAGCTTCCTTCTGGGAGGCCTACAAGTAGAACATCAAGGGGAAGAGGTCCATAGTTTGCATTGGATGCAGAAGATCCTAGGGTCAGTTCTCCACGTACAGCTGGGAAATACCCCCCTCTGAAACCCTGGAGAGCTACTGCTAATCAGTGTGGACTGGGGCAGAAATACTCTGGCCTATGGGCCTAATTAGACTTGCCAAATGGCCTTCCCAATTGGCTCATGAGTCCACTTCAGCTGAGCCATGACCAAACATCCATCATATATGTTGATGTTGACAAGCTGGAACGTGTACAGAAGAGGGCAACCAAGATGATCAAGGGTGTGGGAGCCAAGCCTTATGAGGATTGGTTGAAGGAGCTGGTTGTGTTTAGCCAGGAAAAGAGGAGATATGATAGCCATCTTCAAATATCTCAAGGGCTGTCACAGGGAAGAGGGAGCAAGCTTGTTTTCTCCTGCTCTGGAGGGTAGGACTCAAACCAATGGATTCAGGTTACAAGAAGGAGATTCCAACTAAACACCAGGAAGAACTTTCTGACAGGAAGAGTTGTTCAACAATGGAATGGTCTCCCTTGGGAGGTTGTGGACTCGCCTTCCTTGGAGGTTTTTAAGCAGAGATTGGATGGCCATCCTTTTTTTATAGCTTTCATAACTAGAGGTCATCACCACACTTTGTGCAAATAGCTTACATATTGTGTGGTATAATATTTTCTTTACCCTGCCTGAATCTAATGTCCATAAATGAGCCCAAGTTCTAGTGTTGTAGAAGAGAAACAGGCTTTCAGGCGTACCTGTAGGTCCTCATCCTGTATGGAGCTAGAGCCTTGCTCAGCCTCACAGGCAAAAAAGCAGAGGCAGGAGCAGAGGCATTGACTTGTGCCTAAGATCTGAGGGGGCCCAGCGCACACATGTGACATCATGTTGCATCATCAGGAGGAGGCCAAGCGTGGACCCTAGCACAGAGCAACTTTAATGCCTGACAGCTCCTCCTCACTCATGTTCAGGAAGAACTGACAACTGAAACCTTGCTGCACTCAGCTCCATGATGGCTCCCTCCTCCTCCTCCTTCAGCGATCACTCGTAGCTGAGTAAGATTGTCTTCCATGAACACAGTCTTAACAATGAGTCCATAAATGATTGTGGAGGCCAATTCTGGATCCACACATCCTTCCACAGTGGAAACATAGATTTCTGGGCAGGAGCTGATCACGGTGAGGGTTTGCCAAGCATGCCTTCCTCTTAGCACATTTCTCCCTATCATCTTGAGTTCGAATGTCTTCAAAGTCCATGACACCTTTGGTGAAGGCTGTTCTCCAATTGGAGCGCTCGCAGGCCAGTGTTTCCCAGATGTCAGTGTTTATACTACATTATTTTATTTTTTGCCTTGAGAGGGTCTTTTAACCTCTTTTGTTGACCACCACCATTACGCTTTCCATTTTTAAGTTCAGAATGAAGTAGTTGCTTTGGAAGATGATAATCAGGCATCCGCATAACATGACCAGTCCAATGAAGTTGATGTTGAAGAATCATTGCTTTGACACTGGTAATCTTTGCTTCTTCCACTACACTGGCATTAGTTCGCCTATCTTCCCAAGTGTCGTGTAAAAAAATTTGGAGACACCATTGATGGAATCTTTTGAGGAGTTGGAGGTTGGTAGTGCAATAGCTTTGTAAACAAGCATTTTGGTTTCTGCACTTTAATCGGACCCCTTCCCACAGATATAGGGAGGGCTGGAGACACTTCGGCCCTATAGAGTTGGTGCCAGAGGCATAGTTATATAAAGTTATTTAAGAGCAGCTAGTATTTTATTGGTTCCTCAGGTCACCTGATCCTGCTGCAAAGCAGAAAGACATCAGTGTGTACATTCCTTCTGCCTTGATAGTGCAACAGAATCCCTGGTTCAAGGTCCCGGCAGGTTACAAAGAAAGCTTTCAAGTTTGCAAACTGCGCAGTTTCTCAGGGCTTATGGCTCATTTGCCACATGACATCCCACACAGAGTATTTACTATGTCATAAACAATCCCAACACAGAACGATGGAAGTGCCACCAGCTTTTGGCAGAGTAGCTCCGCTCTCCTCTAAATACAGCATTTTCTCCTGGCACAAGTGAGCTTTTTCTGCCAGCTCCTCTCTCCTAAATGCTGACTCTTGGCTTTCATACTCTTGGCTTTCAACCTTGCTCTTCTAATTACACCCTCAGAGCTGCCAGGTTTCATCTGTAAGCTGAAGAGAAGAGTGAGATTCTAAATCTTCACATTGGGGTGTTGCTAAGGGTGTTGATGAAAGCATGGTGGTGATCACCAAAGCTCAATTCAAGTCAGCCCTAAGGGGCGGATCGTTTTCGTCTTTCGTTCCACTGAAGGCTCAGGAATTCCTCAGATATGTGTAATAATCATACTTTTGTTTTTGATACATTTGCAGGTATTCTAAACCTGATATCTCTCTCCCCCCCCCCCACCCTCTGTCTCTCTGTCTCTCTCTCTCAGATTTGTGCTTGGAACACAGTCTCTTTTTTTGGCCCTACAGAGCTGTTTTAGGAGGCTGGAGATTTGGGGTTGAGATTGAGGTTCCTGGCAACCTGTTTATTGAGAATTCTTCCTGATATGTTTGTAGAGGGGTTGTTGTTGTTGTTGTTGTTGTTGTTATTTTCCCAGTAGTGATGTATGGAAGTGAGTGCTGGACCATAAAGAAGGCTGATCGGCGAAGAATTGATGCTTTTGAATTCTGGTGCTGGAGGAGACTCTGGAGAGTCCCATGGACTGCAAGAAGATCAAACCTCTCCATTCTTAAGGAATCAGCCCTGAGAGCTCACTGGAAGGACAGATCGTGAAGCTGAGGCTCCAATACTTTGGCCACCTCATGAGAAGAGAAGACTCCCTGGAAAAGACCCTGATGTTGGGAAAGATGGAGGGCACAAGGAGAAGGGGACGACAAAGGATGAGATGGTTGGACAGTGTTCTCAAAGCTACCAGCATGAGTTTGGCCAAACTGTGGGAGGCAGTGGAAGACAGAAGTGCCTGCTGTGCTCTGGTCCATGGGGTCACAAAGAGTTGGACACGACTAAACGACTAAACATTATTATTATTATTATTATTATTATTATTATTATTATTATTATTATTATTATTATCTTCCCCGCCCATCTGTACCAGGGATTGCATCTGATGCCTTCTGCATGCCAAGCAGATGCTCTACCATTGAATTACAACTCTTCCTGAGATCCTCTGGTGGACACCAACCAGTACCTTTCTGGCTTTTGTTCCCCTTGCTATTATTTTCAAGTGCTCACCTTCTTAGCTTGGTGGAAGCTGACCTCACCCTAATCACCAAACAGGTGATATATTTTTGTTTCTCCCGAAAGCTGGAGAGGACATAATGTTAACCCCCAAATGTCTACCTCAAAAAGCTGTAATTTGGTACACTTGTAGCCCAGGCTCCACAGACTACTGAAGGAATCTCAAAGTGGGTCAGTTCTTCAACAAAATTATTTAAACTTTGGGCATCTGGTCTACTCACAATAATGGCAAGCATTCCACCCGCAAGCCAGCAGCATTCCAGTGCATTCCAAGGGGGTTGGAATCTTGATCTGTGGGAGTTTGGTTGTTTCTTCATACTTCGACTTGGGGAGGGTATGCATTCAGAGCAGCAACCAGAAATGTGCACCTCTGCTTGCGGAGCACACACAACGTTTTCAAATATATTATATATTGCACGAAGCTTTGCTACGGATGGCAATTGGGTCATAAAGCAATTGCCCTCTAATACATGATCGCCATAGCATCAGTTATTGATTCAAGGGCCTAATGGGACTACAAAAATTAAATCCCGTTATTTTCTAGGTGTACAGAATTGACAAATTTTCTTCTCAAAGAATGCAACAAGATAGGCAAATTCAACAGGACTTTGTTTGTTTTGTTGCTATTTTGTTAATGTTGTGAATATTGTTTTATAGATGTGAGTGCTGTCGTACTTTGTGAATCCTATAATATGATTTTTGGTCTAACTGTGATGTTTAGCTTATTTTTTAGTTCTTCTGTTAATCGTGTTACATAGATGGTAATTGTTTTATTTGTGATTGTTTTACTGATGATTTGTTACGTATGCTATACGATTTGTGCTGTATTTATGATGTTCCATTATGTTATTTTTATCTTTTTTTTGTAAGCCACTTTGGGATTATTTGAATAAAAAAACAGCATAGAAATAGAATCAATCAATCAATCAATCAATCAAATAGGTAGCTCAGTAAAGTAATTTGCTTTTCTAGTAGCCCACAGCTACTAATACCAACCTTGGAAGCGTAGGAAAGTTTGCAAGATCCTGGCAAGACACAATATGTCTCTTCTCCCGGTTGCAAAGAACGAGTGACTATTCCCCTCCCTTTGGAGACCGACCACCACAGCATGCAAGTAGGGTGATCACGGAGTATACTAGGTGATCAAGGACTACTATATCTTCCCAAATAATTGCGGAAACAAACTCACACCATTTCCCCTTAGCATTGGCAGCTTCCCTTTCAGCAATCAACTTACAGGTATGAGGTGTCTCATTTTTTCTATTTTTTCCCTCTTTTATCAAAGAAGGATATTTTCATGCCACCATCATCACAGAGGTGTCTGTAGAGGTGATACAGTGGTACCTCAGGTTAAGAACTTAATTCGTTCCGGAGGTCCATTCTTAACCTGAAACTGTTCTTAGCCTGAGGTACCACTTTAGCTAACGGGGCCTCCCACTGCTGCCGTGCGATTTCTGTTCTCATCCTGAAGCAAAGTTCTTAACCTGAGGTACTATTTCTGGGTTAGGGGAGTCTGTAACCTGAAGTGTCTGTAACCTGAAGCGTATGTAACCCGAGGTACCACTGTATGTTAATTGAAAATGTCTAGTAGATCAGATTGGCTGTTGGGTTCCTATTGAGGGTATTTGGTGAATGAACATGACAGTGATGAGGGATTGAGGAGTCGATTGGACAAATACAGCTTTGGGCAAAGCTGTATTGTAACTTTTGAATAAATGTGGAAGAAGAAGAAGAAGAAGAAGAAGAAGAAGAAGAAGAAGAAGAAGAAGAAGAAGAGAGGTAGAGGAGGCTACCTTAGCTTTATGACAGCCTCACTGTTTTTAGAGGGGAACCAGGGTTTGGCTAAAACTCGGGGAAACCAGGGATTGAGCTTGTGAACTTGTGAAGTTTATTAAAGGAGTTCTGACCTTTCACGACCTTTCACCCCATAATTCAAGTGCCTTTCCCTTTACCATTCCAGTCATGGCTGTACACATGAAATGAAGTTAAACAAGTTCCTCTCCTCCTATGCAACAGTAGTCTGGAAGTGTCATGTTCCTAGCCTCTGAGTAAACTGCAAAGCAAAACGCATCAGTGTGAGTCCATGCAGTAGAATTATCACTTTAAGATTCCTTTGCATCCTCTCTTTCTTACAACGCCATTCTCCCCAAATAAGTCCCATCATTTCTGACTATTGGCTCTGGTGGAGTGGGAGTTGAAAATATCTGGAGGGCAGAGACCAGACTGATGGAGCCAGATGGACCAATGTTGTTTCTTAACAAAAGATAACTTTCTACATTCCTAAGCTGCTATCTAGCCATGGATAGGAACAGTTACGGGATTAAAAATGGAAAGCGTAGTGCCGGTGGTCAACAAAAGAGGTTTATAGACTCTCTCAAAGCAAATCTTTAAAAAATGCAGTATAAACACCGGCAACTGGGAAACATTGGCCTGCAAGCGCTCCAATTGGAGAACAGCCTTCATCAAAGGTGCCATGGACTTTCAAGAAGCTCAAACTCTGGACAACAGGAAGAAATGTGCTATAACAACATACTAGAAACGTTTATACTAATGAAAAATATTCAGGATTCACTGGAAACGTATTTAATCTGACTCAAAAGAGAGAGAGAGAACAAAATTTAAACTTCCATTCTACACCTTTGATTGCCGGGGACCTTGGTCTTAGAAGCAAAAAATCAAATATCATCCTTCTATCTATTCCTATTTAAGGGGGAAAGAAGAGATTGTCATAACTTGGTACATTTATCTTCTCAAGTCTCTGTGTGCTTATAAGTTTCAGAAGTCATTTATCATCATACCCGTTTATGAAAATCCGTTGTAGCTTTGCAATAAATGATAAGGCAAGGGGGGGTTGAGTTACTTCTTTCTACTGGAGAAGCCATCAGTTGGTTTGGGACACAATATTTTGAGTTGCAGGGAAATGCTTGCCCATGTTTGGTGGTGGGGTGAGGAGGCACATGTGGAAAATGCTCTTTGCGCCACCCACTAAGGTCTGTTTCATCAATGGCTCCCAACATCTGGGCAAAGAGCTTTGTGACACAACCAACAAGGATTTCCCCCCATTATCTATGGAACAGATTGCCTCTTGCACAACTGACAAAGAGAGCCAGATGCATCTGCAATTTTCTGGAAAACAGCAATACTGCAAAGCAGAAATGGGACATCTGTCACCTTCCAGATGTAGTTAGACAATGCTCCCATCACCTCCATCACTGGCCATAATGGGCAGAGTTGATGAGTGTTGGAGCCCAACAACAAATGAAGGTCCACAAGTTCTCCAACCCAGTTAAAACCATTAAAACCACTTCAAACAATATTAGAAGCCAGGTTGGACAAACCTGCATTTCTTGTTTCTTTCAGTTTCTCAATTCCCCCATCAGTTTGCCCCATTTCCTCATAAAAAAGGAGTCCACATGAAAACCGATAGACATGTGATTCATCAAATGCACACATTTCTTTACACAACTTTCCTAATGTATGCAATTTTGCAAGCAATTGTTCCCGATATATTATTTTTAGTGGGTATAAGCCTTTTCATGCACCCTTTCCCCTAATGTACACTCTTTTTGTGCTCATTTTTTGTCAGAGAACCACATCACAATATTTGGGAATGTGCAAATTTGAAGGGTAGCTTCAGTTCCCATACCTCTTTTTATAGAAAAATATCACTGCCCATACCTCGCACCACATATGGCAAGTGTGGGGCAGGACGGCATGGTTTGAGGGAAAACAAATGGGGAGGCCTGCAGCTCGGAGGTTAGCACCCCTGAATTAAATCAATGCAGATTTGTTCACCTTTCAGCAGCTGACTGCCTTGCCCCCTTCTAAATCCTGTTTCCATCCTCTCATGGCTGTCACGCCGCGTGAAAATTCAACAATGACAGGTTTCACCCATCACCATTCTCCCTATATACAGTGGTCCCTCTGGTTGTGAACAGGATCTGTTCTGGAGCCCCGTTCGCAACGTGAGCAGAACGCAACTCGTGTCTGCGTGTCTGCGCATGCGCAGCGATTCAGCGCTTCTGTGCATGCGCGTGATGTCATTTTGCGCGTCTGCACATGCGCGAGCGGCAAAACTCGGAAGTAACCCTTTCCGGTACTTCCAGGTCGCCATGGGACACAACCTGAAAAGATTTAACCTGAAGCAAACGTAACAAGAGGTATGACTGTACTAGAATGTTGAACTGGTTGAGCTTATATTTTTTGACATCTTTTCAAAGCACGGACGCCTACCCGGAGGGCAATGGGAGGATAGCAGCCATCTCTCTGAGACAATGATCACTGGACACAAGCCTGCTTGTGCAGAGGTTATATTTTTCCAATGCACAAGACTTGATTTTTGAGAAGGGAGGATAGATCAGAACATGACACTGTCGGCCTGCATCTTGCAGAGTTGCCTTGGCTTGTGAAAAGCTGCATGCTGCTCCTTTCAACACGCACAGCAAGTTGTTCTCTCTGCCCGCCCGCCCTGCAGTTTGCCTCTAGCATACTTCTTCTTGGGCTGCCACTTATAAGGCTTAATCTCTGCTTCCTCTCATGCATCCTGTGGCTTAAGGGAAGGGAAAGCAGTGCTCAGCTCCAAATCTCCCCCCATAGTTCATTGCAAGCCCAGATCTCGTCCACAAGTGCTCTGAGGTACATCATCCATAGGCTAGATAATATTTCTCTGATACACCCTCTTTCCCCATATGACGGGCCACCAATGTAGACCCTCCAAGTGGGTCTTTCCACTTTTCCAGGGAGTCTGTTAGATAGGCAGGGTAATGATCCAGCAGCATGGTTCTGAAGATGCTCAGACCTCTCATTTCCTACGAGGATCAAGGGACATTTCATTTTCTGTAAAGCACTCTCAGACCCTCCAAGTGTCCCTGTTTTCCAGTCCCGGAATTACAGAAACCGTCCCAGTTTCTGATTTGATCCTGTAATGTCCTGCTTTTCTTTAGGCCATCCCAATTTTCATTGGAGAAATATTGGAGGGTTTGGAGTTATCCGTGTCAGTACTCCTTTCAACGGATGTCAGCGACTGGGTTCAATAACTGGTTCTGCCCCGACTGGGCTAGGCGACTGGAGCACTTTCAGAGACCTTCCAAACTTGGAAAGCAGGTCTCAGGGCACTGGACCCACAACTGTGCATTGTGAGCAGCAGACTCAGCAGAGTATAAATAACGCGGAAGCTAGCTGTGAAGCATAACTTCTTTTATTTCTAACAGCTACTACAAACTAATGAACTACTGGCTTGCATGAGTGTTACAGCTCCCACTCAGCCATCTAGTCACTACATAGATAAGACTCTCTCCACACACAGAGTCAGGCAGTCAGGCAGGAGCGGAAGAAGAGAAGAGCAGTTTCCACCCCCTCCTTTCTCAAAACATCAAGTCAGGAGATTCTTGCAATGGAAGGGGGTGAGAATATCAGCAATCTGAGCCCCCCCCCCGGCCCGAGCCAAGAAGATGCAACTTTTAGAAGACACCTGAAAGCCACCCTGTTGAAAAGTTTAATGTTTTATCATGATTTTATATGTATTAGAAGCCGCCCAGAGTGGCTGGGGCAACCCAGTCATATGGATTGGGGATTAATAATAATAATAATAATAGAATAGGACGTCCCTAATTTCATTGGAAAATTGTTGGAGGGTATGCCATTGCAGGGGGCCTGCCAGTAAGACCTGTGAACAGTCTTCAGAAATATCCATTTTCTGTTACCTATGCCCTCGCCGGTATCCATTTTGAAGTATGCAAGGTCTCCACAGCAGCCATTTTGAAAAATTCCACATATGCCCACTGGCCCAAATTCTAAACCATCCCTTTTAACAATACAGTGGAACCTCGAGTTACAAACGTCTCAGACTACAAACGCTTCAGGTTATAAACTCCGCTAACCTGGAAGAGTTACCTCGAGTTGAGAACTTTGTCCCAGGATGAGAACGGAAATCGTGTGCCAGCGGCACAGTGGCAGCAAGAGACCCCATTAGCGAAAGCGCGCCTCTAGTTAAGAATAGTTTCAGGTTAAGAACTGACCTCCGGAACGAGTTAAGTTCATAACTAGAGGTACCACTGCACTGAAATGAAAGCGTGCCTGATGGCTGAATATCTTGTTATCTTTTCAAACACCAACTCCGCTTGCAAATTGTATTGGCACTTAAGGATGTTTTGAAAGAACTATACAGCAGGCCACATACTTTTGGCTTATTATTTTCTACCTAAGAACCACAGAAAATCAGCTCACCTCCGTTTCAAGGATGGCTGGCAGCACGATCGTTTAACTTAATTGATCTCTATTACTTTGAACTACCTCTTCACCATCTGTTCTCCTCTATAATTATGAATGTAAAAAAGCAACATCTTTCACAATTTCATTACTCAAATGCCTAATATAAAGCGACTTGAAATGCTATGTGCATTCCTTGCACCAGGCAGCATCAGTCTGTGATGTTTGCCTCGTGTTTCAGGTGCCATTTGAATGGAGGGAAACGTACGTGTTATGTTCAATTCTTCTGCTTGCTATAATGCACTTCGCCGGCACAGCTGAGGGCTTGATGATAGCAAGATTTTTGGTCCATTATGTTTCTAGGCAAAATAAACACACCAGCAGACAAAATGGGAATGCCTTGACCCCAATCATTTTGCATTATTAGTCCTTAAAAGGGGGGGAGGGTGGCTTATCCAAACATGTTAACATTTCCTGAGCCGTATGTTTCCTGTTATTTAATGGGCAGTAGCAAGGTTTTTCTTTGTTCTCCTGGGATTTCTCTGAATGGAGAAATTGAACTACGGTAATCACTTCTGCAGTGTTCATCATACAATATTCTCAAATCATGCAAGCACCACATTCTTTGGGCAAAGATGGAGATGGTGGAACATTCATTAACACATTCTTTTTCTCCTTGTGTTTAAGCAAAGTTTCCTTCGACGCCATTTTTTTAAAAAACAATTCAAGGCTCAGCATATTGCTTAAAATGCCAGTTGAAATGTTGTCTTAAGAAAGTTGGCAAGGATAATTACCCAAACTTGTGCGATGGCTGAAAAGTAAGGTAAAGGTAAAGGGACCCCTGACCATTAGGTCCAGTCGTGGCTGACTCTGGGGTTGCGGTGCTCATCTCGCTTTATTGGCCGAGGGAGCTGGCATACAGCTTCTAGATCATGTGGCCAGCATGACTAAGCTGTTTCTGGTGAGCCAATCCAGCGCACCTTCCCGCCAGAGTGGTACCTATTTATCTACTTGCACTTTGACGTGATTTCAAACTGCTAGGTTGGCAGGAGCAGGGACAGAGCAACAGGAGCTCACCCCATCGCGGGGATTCGAACCGCCGACCTTCTTATCGGCAAGTCCCAGGCTCTGTGGTTTAACCCACAGCGCCACCCGCATCCCTCCTGGCTGAAAAGTAGCTTATGTTTATTTAAAAAAACTAACAAACAAACAGCTATGACACTGTCCAACCCAGTCTGCGAAGAATACCAAACTAAGTGTCCCCTCCCTAAACATTTGAAGTAGAAAATTATTCCTGTGCTTGTGAATGGACCTCACCAGTCTTGGTGAATGTAGGTGTGAGCTACATAAAACACAGAGGGGATTGATATTAGCACCCTGTATGATTCCTGACCAAACCACTGCTCATCCATTGTGTCGGTAATGGACTACAGAAGATTGGCAGGTCTGCCGCAATGTTTTGCCGCAGGAAAACTGAAAGAGAAAGTAACTGTAGCTCCTTGCAAGCACTTTAAATAAGTTTCTCCCTGCTGGTCGGACACCGGGGCTCAAATTATTGGGTGGGGGAATGGGGAGAGAGAAAATCTGGGGACTGGGCTCTCAATGCATGCACACACACACACACACATACAAACACACACACATGTAATGCGAAGACTTTCCGGCAGAGAGGGAATTGCAACACAGCAGACCATTTGCCTTTCAATCTTCTGCTAGTGACACCCAAGAGTGAATAAAAAAAAGAATTCTTCTGAAGGCGGCCTTGAATTATCAAGCCTGATCTGACAATTTATAAATCTCCCTCCTATCTCTTGTTCTGTTTTGTGAACCTTTGCTAAACTGCCTGGCGATCTCTGCACCTTACTGTAAGGAGCTGTTTCTCGATGAGATATTTCATGAGCTATACCCAGGGCTGGATTTAGGTCTGAATGGGCCCTAAGCTACGGAAGGTAATGGGGCCCTTTATATGTCCAGCTGTCCTTTGTCAACAACAAATGGTCGCTGTTTTTTGCGTTGAATATGTGCTATATGGTAATTTATGGACCTAATAGGTATCTAAAACCTTTTACACATAACAAAATATGTATTTTATCAAAGTAATTTGTTTTTTCATCTTATATTTTGGAAATGTGCATCCATTTTTTTTCCCTTTAAATTTTTTTGGAACCCCCAAGAGATTGGTGCCCTAAGCTATAGCTTGTTTAGCTTATATGCAAATCTGGCATGGGCTATACCCTAAAAAAGGTAAAGGTAAAGGACCCCTGGATGGTTAAGTCCAGTCAAAGGCGACTATGGGGTTGCGGTGCTCATCTCGCTTTCAGGCCAAGGGAGCCGGTGTTTGTCCGCAGACAGCTTTCCGGGTCATGTGACCAGCAGGACTAAACCGCTTCTGGCACAACAGGACACCGTGACGGAAACCAGAGCGCATGAAAATGCCATTTACCTTCCCGCTGCAGCAGTACCTATTTATCTACTTGCACTGGTGTGCTTTCAAACTGCTAGGTTGGCAGGAGCTGGGACAGAGCAATGGCAGCTCACCCCATCGCAGGGATTCGAACTGCTGACCTCCTGATAGGCATGCCCAAGAGGCTCAGTGCTTTAGACCACACCACCACCTGCATCCCATCAGACTGTACATTAGCCCACTAAGCCCCTTATCACCAGTTCTTTCCTCCACTCAAGCTTAGCCAATTGTGTCACCAAAGCCCAAAATTGAGTGCTGGTCTAAATCTGGGGCTGTCCCTGGAACATAGGGACAATTGGAGGGTCTGGTTATGGTGTTGTGGGGCTTTCTGGTCTCTGAGCTCCTCATCGGGCAGACGAAGGAGACATTGGTGATCGCAAGAAGAATCGTGCTCTGGCAAGAGGAAGCAGAAATGCCACGCAGTCCTTCCGAATAAAAAAAAAGCCCAGATAAGCTTTGGCAGACTGCAGTATCCAAGAGGATCATTTAGATGCTGTTCAGAGAACAGTACAATCTCTGGTGGCAGAGCTACATTTAGCTTAGAACAAAATGCTGCCATGTGGCTTGGTGACATTGTTCTCACTTTCGTTTTCAACAACATTTTGATTGGAGACGGTCTGTAATTTGTCTCAATTTTTTTAAAAATAATCAAATGAGGGGGGGATTTTGGAACACTTTGCTTTCACCGATGCTTCACAGGTTTCTTGTAATTAAAGATGAAGATTTTTTTTAAAAAAAATTAGTGATAAGTTGTACTGTACTGTACAGAAACTCGAGAAAGTTTATAACCTTACCTGCAAACCCAGTAAATGAGTTCTGACCTTTGGGTTTGTGATCTGTAGCATGTGATCTGTTTTCATTATCATATGAAAATATTTGTAGGTTACAATTCTAAGCATGCTTACTTGGGGAAAGGTTCTGTTGAAATTTACTATTATTATGACAGCCAACCAAGTAATATCATCAGTCCTATCCAGGCACGTGATTTGGTTACGTCTGTTTTTTAGGTTGGTTTGAAAGGTTTGAATTGTGTTTAGACGTCTGAACAGTTTTTAAATGTTCATAAATATATTTTTGAAAAGAACACAAGCCGCGGTTGCCAGTTTGGAACTGAACGTGCTTAGGATTGTGGGAGCAAAATGGACAGAGCTTATCAGTTGCAATACCAGGGGCTGTTTTGAAGCTTATCAAAGTCCATACATTTGACAGCATTCCCCCCGCCCCCGAACAACAGGGGAAGGACAAATTCCTTGAAATGTCCTTGTAATTGCGGGCTCAAATCAGGACCTTAATCTTGATAAGCGCTGCTGTATTCAAATATATATGAAAGTTATATAACAGTGAACTATATAAACAGGAAGATGGCTAATGTTCTGTATGAACTTTTCATAATCAATTGATTAGTCAGTGAAACAGTAGATATTTAATGAATTAGAAACTTGCTTTATGATTTGCAAATGAACAGACGTAATTATTCACAATTAGCTTGCATTGCCTGATCTACTGCATTTATACTCATCCATGGGCGACCCTATTTTTGTCAGAGAAGACATCTGAAGGCAGCCCTCTATAGAGGAGATTTTTTAATGCTTAATGTTTGTGTGTGTGTTGGAAGCAGCACCCAGGGTGTTTGGGGCAACCCAGTCAGATGGGTGGGGTATAAATAATAAAATTCTTATTATTTCTGTGATGAATAATGATAATAAAATTATTATTTCTCCAGTGAAAATAGGGATGTCCTAAGGAAAAGCGGGGCATTCTGGGATCAAATCATAAGCGGGGGGGGGGGGGGTACTGTAAATGTGGGACTGTTCTTGTAAAATAGGGACACTTGCAAGGAGCCTTTTGGGCTTGCCGATCAGAAGGTCGGTGGTTCAAATCCCCGCAACGGAGTGAGCTCCTGTTGCTCTTACCCATCTCCTGCCAACCTAGTAGTTCGAAAGCACACCAGTGCAAGTAGATAAATAGGTACCGCTGTGGTAGGATGGTAAACGGTGTTTCTGTGCCCTCTGGTTTCCGTCACTGTGTTCCGTTGTGCCAGAAGTGATTTAGTCCTGCTGGCCACATGACCCGGAAAGCTGTCTGTGGACAAACGCTGGCTACCTCGGCCTGAAAGAGAGATGAGTGCCACAACCCCATAGTCACCGTTTACTGGACTTAACCATCCAGGGGTCCTTTACCTACCTTTTTAACCTACGAATGGACACCTGAGCAAACCTGCTGACCCTTGAGAACAATTGACTCTCTTAGAAGGTAAGGCAGACAGAACGGCTACAGCAGTTGCACTATCGAAGCCCAAACTGTTCAAAGCAAAATTTGCCGGCTACTTCTGCAATGTTTGCACTCCATCGTGCTTTATCTTTCGTGCAACATTGTATATCATTGACATTTGTAGAGTTTCCACTTTTGTTGATTGTTATGTACTAAGCTTGGATCCTAGAACAATAGGCAAGTAGGTTCCTAGAATGCAACAACTGATTGGCCTGCAGGAGGGAAGCAGAATCAGCCAATCAGACAGGACTCATTGTGTAAATAATGTATATAAAAGCCTGAGGTTTGGGGGGGGGGGAGGAATTGAATCACTGTTTTACAAGCTGCAGTAAAGAGCATGAAATCACTACAGTATATTTCATTGATCCGTATTTTTGCTCAGCTTAATTTTTATGTTGGATCTCATTGCTCATATGCGACTGTCACCGTTTCTGGTTTACTCCAGGTTTATTCCAGGTTGTGGAATATCTGTAAATGGTTCGCCATTAAGTTGTAATGGCAGAATAACAGAGAGAGAGAGAGAGAGAGAGAGAGAGAGATGGACTGCCAGAAATTTTTTATGAGGATTTATTTTTCGCTACAAAATATTCCAAAATTACAAAACTTAAAAATGAGAATCAGCAAAATAGACACCATGCCTTCTAACAACTACGCTGTCAGTCAAACATATAAGAAAGAAGCAGGGGAGAAGCCATATAGGAGATATCTTACATATTCTGAGACCTGGTTAATCATTATGCAAGGTTAGGAGGAAACGGTTGCCAGAGATATGAATACAGGTTTTGCGGGGGCAGTGTTTCATATTCACTAGGTTGGCATAAGAGATAAGTTGGCCCTAGGTAGCAAAGTAAATAAACGCCGTTCTGATTGTGCTAACTTTGGGTATGTGAGAATGACCAGAGGATAAATTAAAACTCAGTGGTGCAGAGACATGCTTGAAGTTTGGATATGGAGCCTCACATCTCTGCTTTGCTCTGCATCCCAGATGTACGAATACAGTGGTACTTTGGTTCTCAAACCTAATCTGTTCTGGGAGTCCGTACGACTCCCAAAACTGTTCAAAAACCAAGATGTGGCTTCCAATTGGCTGCAGGAGCTTCCTAATCTCAAGCAGAAGCCGTGTCGGACGTTTTGCTTCCAAAAAATGTTCGCAAACCAGAACACTTACTTCCAAGTTTGCGGCAGTCGGGAGCCGATTTGTTCAACCACTAAGCCTTACAAGAACCAAGGTACCATTATAGTTTATACCCATTATATTGATGTTGTTGTTTAGTCGTTTAGTCGTGTCCGACTCTTCATGACCCCATGGACCAGAGCACGCCAGGCACTCCTGTCTTCCACTGCCTCCCGCAGTTTGGTCAAACTCATGCTGGTAGCTTTGAGAACACTGTCCAACCATCTCGTCCTCTGTTGTCCCCTTCTCCTTGTGCCCTCCATCTTTCCCAACATCAGGGTCTTTCCAGGGAGTCTTCTCTTCTCATGATGAGGTGGCCAAAGTATTGGAGTCTCAGCTTCAGGATCTGTCCTTCCAGTGAGCACTCAGGGCTGATTTCCTTCAGAATGGAAAAGTTTGATCTTCTCGCAGTCCATGGGACTCTCCAGAGTCTCCTCCAGCACCATAATTCAAAAGCATCAATTCTTCGGCGATCAGCCTTCTTTATGGTCCAGCTCTCACTTCCATACATACTGGGAAAACCATAGCTTTATTATATTTATACTGTACCTAAAATCTCCTGTAGTCCAAGAAAACCCTTCCACCACATGAACTTCCTACTCAGCCACTAGTTCATGACTTGGTAGAGATTTTTTTAAAAAATTAAAAAATCCTCAGGCTCTTCTTAGCTAGGCAAAACAGACTCATGTCTTTGATCCTTAGCTCTCTGCCTTGCCACTGACTCACCAGATAGCTAGTGGCAAGTCACTCAGGTCTTTCTTCTTTCATTTCCTTGCCTGGAAAACGAGGATAATGATATCAACAATTCACTACATGGGGATAATAAATTAATGTCTGAGTAGTGCCTTATAAATGTTTGATATGTCATGTAAGTATTATTTTCATGTCAATTGGTTTTTCAGAGGACAAGTATCCCCAGCTGTCTGAACACAAGGAAATATGCCAGAGCTTTTCTTTAATACATGCAGATCCTATACAATGAAAAAAGAACGCCGGTACATTTTATCAAAACAGAATTCTGTAATGATTTTGGAACGACACAACAGAGGTTTGGCAATGTTTGCACTATATGCTAAAGCATTTCACAATAAAGTACCGTTGCAATATCTGGCAGTCTTTTAGTTCTCCGTGCTACCCCAGAGGTTCGGGTTAAATGAAAGAACCCAACTGAATCACAGGCCAAACCTTAAAGTTTATGCTCACTTGACTGTGGAAAGTGTCTATTTTCACCAGCACTCAATTTTTGGCTTTGGTGGCACAACTGGCTAACCTTGAGTGGAGGAAAGAACGGGTAATAGGGGGCTTAATGGGCTAATGTACAATCTGATGGGATGCAGGTGGCGGTGTGGTCTAAACCACTGAGCCTCTCGGGCTTGTCGATGAGAAGGTTGGCGGTTCGAATCCCCGCGACGGAGTGAGCTCCCATTTCTCTGTCCCAGCTCCTGCTGACCTAGCAGTTCGAAAGCACATCAGTGCAAGTAGATAATTGGGCACCGCTGTGGTAGGAAGATAAACGGTGTTTCCGTGCGCTCTGGTTTCCGTCACGGTGTTCCGTTGCACCAGAAGCGGTTTAGCCATGCTGGACACATGACCCAGAAAATTCTGCGGACAAATGCCGGCTCCCTTGGCCTGAAAGCGAGATGAGCACCACATCCCACAGTTGTCTTTGACTGGACTTAATCATCCAGGGGTCCTTTACCTTTTACATTCTGATGAACAACATAGTGATGGGTCTAGTGTGTACAGGATTTACTACCCTATTAAGAGTGCAAGTGATGAGGTTATCTTAAGGATGTTGTCCAAAACAGCTTTCCTTTGGTGAAGGATCCCTGCCTTGGTATAATGTATACCTCCACTCAACTAAAAAAAAAAAAATCACCGTGGGGGAAATGTTGACGCCGTCCCCAGTAGGCAGTGAAAACGCAGTCTTCAAGTCTGGAGATCCACAATAGGATGGGTTGAATCTGTACAGTGAATACCTCCCTCCCCCGCTGTACATCAGGGTTGGGGCAAGATTATTCCAACATCAAGTAGCAGTAGTATTTTAAAATACACTACAGTGGTGCCTCGCAAGACGAAATTAATTCATTCCGTGAGTTTTTTCATCTTGCGATTTCTTCGTCTTGCGAAGCACGGTTTCAGGAAAGTTTTGGAAAAGCTTCAAAAATCACCAAAGTCTTCAAAAATCTCGAAAAAGGCTACCACACCGCGTGCTATGAGTTGCTCCTTGAAGTCAAGTCGCAACTGTATTAACGGTTTTAAGAAAAAGGAAACAAACTTGCAAGACGTTTCCGTCTTGCGAAGCAAGCCCATAGGGAAAATCGTCTTGCGAAGCAACTCAAAAAACCAAAAACCCTTTCGTCTTGCGAGTTTTCCATCTTGCGAGGCATTCGTCTTGCGAGGTACCACTGTAGTTGTAGTAACAACAACAACAATTTTATTATTTATACCCTGCCCATCTGGCTGGGTTTCCCCAACAGAATATTAAAAACATGACAAAACATCAAACATTGAAAACTTCCCTAAACAGGACTGCCTTCAGATTTCTTCTAAAAGTCAGATAGTTGTTTATTTCCTTGACATCTGAAGGGAGGGTGTTCCACAGGGTGGATGCCACTACCGATAAGGCCCTCTGCCTGGTTCCCTGTAAGCTCACTTCTTGCAGTGAGGGAACCGCCAGAAGGCCCTCGGAGCTGGACCTCAGTGTCCAGGCTGAAAGATGGGGGTGGAGATGCTCCTTCAGGTATACTGGCACAAGGTCCTTTATTCCATATCCTGTCTTATCTGTAATTCCTTGGCCATGTAAACACAAAGATTAGTCACAGGACAACTGCAGCTATCACATGATGCTAGCTGTTTTACCAAACCATACTATCACAAGGAACCAGCACCTCAACTGACTTGTAGGCTGGCTTTTAATTGACATCCTATGTGATTCTCTGACATAGTTGGGTTCTGGAGAGTAGGCCGCTTGTGGCAGACTTTTAGCTGCGACAACGATTATGCAATTCGTAGTTTGCACATCCTACAGGGTGGTTCACAAAGTCCGGTGTGAGTTCTGACCTCACTGACGTTGGACGGAACTTGGTTGTCAAGCACATCGATCCACCGCAATGGATATCTGAAAGATAGCAAAGCGTGTTCTCCCTAATAGCAGGCCTAGCAGGTCTAGCAGGCCACCCCACTGTTGCTGGGCTGATCTGTTTGGATGGCCACAGGCAGTCATTGGGCAGTTGAGTTTCTGGGGAGATTTTCATGTTGCCAATTTGGGGGTGGGACACAAAGGTTTTAAATACAGGTTACGCAGCTTTGGACTTTCTCTTTTGCTGCGTGCGCCGGATCACCCGCCCACCCTCCCTGAAATGAGGGTTATATTGCTTGACCTTGCTATGCCTGTCATGGGGTCGCCTGCTTTTGGGGCAGGGACCTGGTAGGAATTTTGTCCATTTGGCTGATTGGCTGGTGCCCTTTGGTTTTTGCCTACTGCATAGCAAATCATCACAACTTGTAGGGTTTGCGCTTAGGCATTGGTTAAAAAATTGGTTGGTGGAGGGGTAAGTGCCTATCCCTCCAATGCTGGTGCTGCAAGGGAATTCTGTTAAAGGAATCCAGGGTCTTGCCATGCTTTTGTCCAAATCCCTGGCATCGGGTTTGGGCCGCGCAAGCCCCTGGGAGCATGCGGGGAGAGGTGAGGGTCTGTTGCCCAGCTTCATTGATCCCCAATATTGTTTTCCCTGACTGGCTTCCGCTGGAATCCGGAAGTCAGTTCTGTCCCTGGGGCATGGACAGATAGTCGTAACCAATGCCTAAGCAACCACTCACGTTTGTGTATTTAAATAAAGTTGTGGCCAAAATTCTGCCAAAAACCTTAAACAAAAATTTCTGTGTGAAGTGTGAGTTAATTTAGGGTGGCTTGGGGACCCACTGGGCCCATCACCTCCTGGCAAATAGAAGGGGAAGAAATGGAGGCAGTGAGAGATTTTACTTTCTTGGGCTCCATGATCACTGCAGATGGTGACAGCAGTCACGAAATTAAAAGACGCCTGCTCCTTGGGAGAAAGGCGATGGCAAACCTAGACAACATCTTAAAAAGCAAAGACATCACCTTGCCAACAAAGGTCCGTATAGTAAAAGCTATGGTTTTCCCAGTAGTGATGCATGGAAGTGAGAGCTGGACCATAAAGAAGGCTGATCGCCAAAGAATGGATGCTTTTGAATTATGGTGTTGGAGGAGTCTCTTGAGAGTCCCATGGACTGCAAGAAGATCAAACCTATCCATTCTTAAGGAAATCAGCCTTGAGTGCTCACTGGAAGGACAGATCGTGAAGCTGAGGCTCCAATACTTTGGCCACCTCATGAGAAGAGAAGACTCCCTGGAAAAGACCCTGATGTTGGGAAAGATTGAGGGCACAAGGAGAAGGGGACGACAGAGGACGAGATGGTTGGATAGTGTTCTCGAAGCTACAAACATGAGTCTGACCAAACTGCGGGAGGCAGTGGAAGACAGGAGTGCCTGGTGTGCTCTGGTCCATGGGGTCATGAAGAGTCAGACACGACTAAACGACTAAACAACAACAAAAACATGGGGACCTCGACACGCAGAAGCATCTCACATTCCTGGCAGGAGTGTGCATTTGGCTCCAACAAGTGCAAACCCTTGTTGCAAATGATACAGTAAACCCAGTTCATCGCAGGCTTGCAAACTTCGTGCCTCTCCTCCATTCATAAATCTGTTCTGATGTCACCGAAGGACAGAGCAGAGGAGGCAGAGGGAATTTGACAATCACAACACATTCTTTCCTCCTCTTAACCCTGCAGCTTTGACCACGCTCCTGCACTCCACCCAGCTGTAATAATGCTCACAGGTCTTCCCACTGCTAACACCTACCCTAGATATATATTTATAATATAGGCTTCTGTAATTACGTAATTGCTTTACTAGAAGCCGGGTCTTTAAAGCCAGAATTAAAGGTGTTTGATGTGTTATAATTATGAACATCGCTTTGTTGTCTTTTTTTCTCTCCTTTTCTGATTTGATCGATCTAATCGCCCCTCCTCTCCGTCGCCCTCACAAAGAGGTTGGGTACGGTGGATTCGTGAGTCACAGAAGTGCAGCCCGGCCACCGGGCCCTTTTCTGTCGATGGACAGAACCACGGGTTTGCACCGGCAAAACTCAGATCGCAATCTGGCTCCGGGAGTTGAGTAACTCGCATAGTTTCAGTATGAAATAGTTTGCAAACCAGTGAAACTACAAGTCAAAACTTGCTGCACTGGCTCGCCTTCAGAAGCGCTGCTTGTGGGAAACTGCTCAGGAAAGAGCAGCTCGTCCTCTCACCTGCAATAAACATCTCTGCTGGTGCCCCTGCTACAACAATGCCTATTTTTTGCAATGACATCACAGTAAGGAAAGGCTTTTGCTGCATCCAAGGTAAAGGTAAAGATACCCCTGCCCGTACGGGCCAGTCTTGACAGACTCTAGGGTTGTGCGCCCATCTCACTTAAGAGGCCGGGGGCCAGCGCTGTCCGGAGACACTTCTGGGTCACGTGGCCAGCGTGACAAAGCTGCATCTGGCGAGCCAGCGCAGCACACGGAAACACCGTTTACCTTCCCGCTAGTAAGCGGTCCCTATTTATCTACTTGCACCCAAGGGTGCTTTCGAACTGCTAGGTTGGCAGGCGCTGGGACCGAGCAGCGGGAGCGCACCCCGCCACGGGGATTCGAACCGCCAACCTTTCGATCGGCAAGCCCTAGGCGCTGAGGCTTTTACCCACAGGGCCACCCGCATCCCTGCTGCATCCAAAGATGCTGTTAAAAACCTATCGATTCTTGCAGGTTAAAACATTGGCAGGATTTTAAACACACTTGTAATGCAACAGAATGTATGGATAACTTCAAAAGATTTTAAAAAATTGGAGAAGTATTGATATGCAGTTGAAAATAGGATCAATAGGGCCCATGGAAGGGATGGGCAGAACTCAGGAGATTCAGAGTAATCTCGGTATTTGGATGCGAAATTGGTTTTGTCGTATGTTTATATTCTTGAAAATCAAATAAGAGTTTATTTTTTAAAAACCACTTATCGATTCTTCTTTGAATACAGTGGCACCTCGGGTTAAGTACTTAATTCGTTCCGCAGGTCCGTTCTTAACCTGAAACTGTTCTTAACCTGAAGCACCACTTTAGCTAATGGGGCCTCCTGCTGCCGCCGCTGCGCCGCCGGAGCACGATTTCTGTTCTCATCCTGAAGCAAAGTTCTTAACCTGAAGCACTATTTCTGGGTTAGCGGAGTCTGTAACCTGAAGCGTATGTAACCTGAAGCGTATGTAACCTGAGGTACCACTGTAAGTTTTTAATAAGTGCAGTAATGAACTATGCAGAGCGAGCAAAATGAACAGCAAAACTAAGAGAATCAAATGATGGGTGCCTTTTTTGGACTATTTCAAGAAATGTTATAGTATGATGAACTTGTGAGCAGCTATGAGCAATGGAAGTATTTGATTATAATATTGTGGGTATGATTTGACAGACAGGGTGCCGCAGAAGTGGGTTAAAAACAACTCCATGGGGAAAAGGGTGAGAAGTCGACAAAAATAAAAGACAAAATTGTGTTTTGACTGTATATGTTAAAAATGTTGAAACTTAATAAAATCTATGGGGGGGGGGCTTATTTAAAAGCCCTAGCACCCTACTAGGCTCTGTGTTCAAAGGTAAACATTTCTGCTACCCGTCTCAATGTCTTGCAAAAGCCATTATCTCCATTGAGAAATCCTCTCGCGAAGAAACAGGCAGACAGCACAGAAATGCAACAATGCATATTTTACATACCTAATTTATGATCGTAATTGCACCAAAGGCTTCTGAGACGATTCTTTTCTACATCTTGGCAACGCACAGTATAATTTCGAGTTGCTTTAATATTCCAGTTGCTTTAAATATCCACTTTAGGCGATATCTACATTCATTTGTACGTCTGAGTCAGCGTAATAGCCGAAGAAGCATTCCAAACTGCTGTCTCCGATGGCTGGGAGCGGGGAAGAAAATCCCTCGCAAACTTTAATAATAGATTAATGGCTTTGCCACATCCACCAATTCTTGTGTGCGGAAACTGAGCGTTTCTGAAGTCAGCTTCCATGAGTGCAATGTGGAATGGCAACTGATGGGTTGATGTGGGCAAACCCTTTCCTTAGACAACCTGCCCCAAAAGCTCGGGTAAAATGAAAACTGAAAATCATTAGAATCAACAGGATGACTTGATTAGAATCAATGCATTCCCAGCCACCAATTCCCCCTGCTAATGCCCCTACGAAAAGTCAAAGTCTGTGTACACTTCCTCCTCCTCCTCCTCCTCCTCCTCCTCCTCCTCTTCTTCTTCTTCTTCTTCTTCTTCTTCTTCTTCTTCTTCTTCTTCTTCCAAGCTCCATGCTTGGTCTCGTCTGCTCCCTTCTTCTTCTTCAATCACTTCAAAACACGATCTTAACAGTGAGTCCTTAAGTGACTGTGGAGGCCAATTCTGGATCCACACGTCCTTCCACACTGGGGGCATAGATTTCCAGGTGGGAGTTGATCCCGGTGATGGTTTTCCATGTGTGCCTTCCTCTTAGCATGTTTCTCTCTTTCCTCCTGAGTTTGAGAATCTTCAAAGCCCATGTCACCTTTGGTAAAGGCTGTTCTCCAATTGGAGCGCTCGCAGGCCTGTGTTTCCCAATGTTCGGTGTTTAGACTTCATTTTTAAAGATTTGCCTTGAGAGAGTCCTTAAACTTGTTTTGTTAACCACCACCATTATGCTTTCCATTTTCAAGTTCGGAATAGAATAGTTGCTTTGGAAGATGATAATCAGGCATCCACACAACATGACCAATCCAACAAAGTTGATGTTGAAGAATCATTGCTTTGGCACTGGTGATCTTTGCTTCTTCCAGTACACTGGCATCAATTCGCCTGTCTTCCCAAGTGATGTGTAAAAAAATTTTGGAAACACCATTGATGAAATCTTTCGAGAAGTTGGAGATGACGTTTGTAAGTGGTCCACGTTTCACAAGCATACAGTAAGGTCGGTAGTACACCTTTAAAGCACACCCAAAGTGCATTCCCCACCCCAAATAATTTGTTAAGGGTTGCTGGGAATGGTAACTCTGTGAGAAGCAAATGGCAATACCCAGAATCCTTTGTGGCACAAGCACTAACTCTATGGGGCTGAGGACACCTCAGAACCCCTGAGGTATGGGTGGATGAGGCTGAGCTCCCCCTCTCAATTTTGAGGGGCTGGGCTGCAGTGGCAAAGGGCTCCGCTGAACCTCCATACAGTGATGGAAGGCCCTGCCCATCCTCACAGCCTCTCCCCGATTCATGTGACGTCACATGCATGTGTCGCACGTGTGACATCATAATCATGCAACAAGTCCCTTTGATGTTGGGTGGAACTGGGCACCTCTGCATCAAAGGGAAGAATGTGCTTCTGGCATGGACTCCAGCGAGGAATAATTCCACTTTTATGGGGCAGCAAAGCAAAACGTTTCTCCGTAACACCCCTGAACATGCTGCATGGATACACCCTGCTCTAAAATCCTAGTAGCACACAAGTTTAAATATGAAGTGTTCCTGCTGAATGAATTTCCCTATTTATCAAGGTGGTCGCAAGACATGTGTGTCTTTGGAGCATAAATTCAGAAACTGTACACATCAGAGCTTCTCTACCGTGAAGAGATCGCTGGATTTGAGACATGATATTGTGGCGGAGGCGCTCATTGATCTATGAGATTGCAATGGGATATACGACAGGAAGTAATATTTCCAGTGCAATGGATCAATGGCATTGATTGGCAAACTGCAGCGTGCAAAGGCATGAAACAGGCATGAGATGATTTCTGATTTGTGAAACCTGTTAACTTTTCTGTCCTGTCATTTTTCCATAATTGATTTTTACTCTGTTCTCCGGGGGCATAATAACAATGTTTTATCAGTAACATTCAAGAAGAAACGATATTCTTATGTCTGAATGTTAAACCCTCATACGTGCTATTTGCTTTCTTGATAGTCGCCCGCTTCTGTTTCATAGCACCGCAAACGCTGTTACTCAAATGTGGTGGGGATCTAAGAAAGAAAATAAATAAACAAATTAACAAAGCAAAATGCTTGTTTATAAGATACAGCTGTTCAGATCACAGTTCATTAAATGAGATTTATTTGGGGCAAATCTATTACGCTCCGGGTTAACACTGTGCAAATTACAGTCCCTATCTTGAGCTAAATATTGTGTTCTAAAGAGATGAAAGTTTAATAACAGATCACAAAATGAATTAACACATTTTAAAGAAGTTATGTACCTGACGCCTAACTGCTTTTATAGTGAACATGACATCGAAAATGTAATGTAGAAATCGCAACCTACATGCCTTGCTACTTCCTGTGTTGTGTCAGAGGACTCAAGATTTGAACTATTTATGTACACGACTGCGGCTGTCTGGATTCTGCTAGCCCAGAGATGGAAAGAAGGCACAATTTTGACCAAGGAAGAGTGGCAGATAAAATTGATGAACTATGCTGAAATGGTAAAACTTGCAGGAAGAATTAGAAAACAGGAAGAGGCAGGTTTTAATAAAGAATGGGGAAAGTTGATATCTTATTTGAAAAATTATTGTAAACAATTACATTCATTGGTAGCAGTGGCGTAGCGTGGGTTGTCAGCACCCGGGGCAAGGCAAGTAATTTGCGCCCCCTAACCCATGGATTTTAGCACTCGAGTGCGAGCGCGCCCCCCCCAGATGTTGCGGCCGGCCCCCCCTGCACCCCCCACGCTACGCCACTGAGGTTGGGGGCAAGCGAAGGAGCCAAGGACCCCCCCCCCCAAAGGCTCAGCAGGAATTTATTAAATTTATTATTTGCGGAGCCCCCGTGGGCCGAGGCAGCCGAAGCCCCCTCCCCTCAGGCGCCTCCCCGCCCCCTCCTCTCCTTGGGCTGTAGGTGGAGCCCGCGCTCCGAGGCGCTCCAGATCCGGGCTTGGCGAGCGCCTCTCCTCCTCCCAGCCGGGTCCGGGGGCTTCCAGCAGCGCTCCGTCCTCGCCCCCCCCCCCTGCGGCTGAGACTTGCGCTGAGAGCCGGAGCCAGCGGCGCCCCCTTCCGCCAGGAGACCCTCACCCGCCGGCTTCCTCTCAGAGGGTTTTGGGGAACGCAGGGCGCGGCGAGGCCCCTCAGAGCTCTCCTCCCTCCCAGTCGGCAGAAGCAGCCGCCGCCTGTGGCTGGGCCGAGGGGATGGCGTCGGGGTGCGGAGGCTGCCCGTGCCCGGCCAGGCGTCGGTGGCGTCGTTGGCGCTGCTGCAGCGGCTGCTCCTCCTGCGAGCAGTGAGTGGAGCACAGCCGCGGCGTCGGGGGGCGCGCGCGTGCTAGGGCGCAAGGCTGGCAGTGGCGGTGGGGAGCCCGGCGGAGGAAGGAACTTGTCCCTTTCCTCTGGACTCGCGCCCCCCCCAGATGTTGCGCCCGGTGCGGCCGGCACCCCTGGCACCCCCCACGCTACGCCACTGATTAGTAGGTTTGGCAGAAAACTTGTAGTAAAATTTTGAACTATGGATTGGCAAAGGGTTTAGAACAATATAGTTACGGAAGACATGCAGAGGGAAAATCATTATATGAGGAAGGAAGGAAGTCAAATGGGACTTCATGTTTTTATTGTGCTTGTTTATTTTTCTTATGCTTATTGCATGTAGAAATTGAAAATGCAAAAATAAATTATACCTCTAAAAAAAGATTTGAACTCTCCAAGATAACCTTGCTGTCAATATTGTCCAATGGTCGGTTTAGAATATTATTCCAGATACCTTTTACTCATCCCCCCCCCCCCAAATTCACTGCAGATTAATTCTGAAAGCCTTTTTATGCCATTGTGTTATTGATGTTTGCATTATCTATATGTGTGCAAATATGTTAACGCTTCCACGATAATCTTGTAAATGAATTCAGTCCCATGTCAACTCTCAGGCTGGGACATTCATAAAGAGTTCCATCCTAGCACCATGTAACTGATTGGTGAAATCTAAATTACATCCCAGTTACCTAAGTTATAACTGGAAAGCAGGACCAGTTGAAGGAAGGGTGCACTGTCGGTTTGTCTTCAGTAGTGGAATAACTGGGGAGAACAGTCACAAGATACCTTACAGGCCAATAAAAAACTGGACGTCAACTTGCTCAGCTAAACAAGCAGGTGGAAGTGAACTATGGCCACAGCAGGCAATGTCCCCCCCCCCCCCCAAGGATTGGGTGCAGTTAACTCAGGACTCATCTACACAGCTGCAAATAAAACATTTTGAATGTGTTGTAAAGTGCAATATACAAATGCGATACTAGCTGGCGACAGTGAGCTATGCAAAATTAAATGTATTTTTCAAAACTTTTTTAAAAAGCATTTTCACAGCGTTTTTTTATATGTATGTAGATTCCCCCTAAGTCACACACACACACACACACACCATTTCTTGGGTACAAATATCATATCATCTAACATTCCTCAGATGAAAATAGGGACATATCTCTGTCATGTGCTCGTCCTACACTCGAGTAGGACCCTGATAGAGACACATGCCTGACCGGCATGTTCCCTCCCTCCTGGTTGATCGTTTGGGAGCTTCAAAAGCTTTCTTCAGCCCTAACATCACAGCGACTGATGCCAACAGACACCAGCACACTTAGGGATCTGCAGAGTCTGCACAGTTCGCGTGACAGAACTCAGCATTTTGGCTAATCTACTTTATTTACATATAAACACACACGGAGCACTGCAACATGGCTCCTTCTCTCTCTAGCATCAGACAGCAAAGAGAAAAAGAACAAAGGATAAATGATGCTTTCCTGAGAAATGATTTGATCGTAAATAAAGCTCAGAAGACCCTAAAGGACTATTTTGAGTTGAACCTGAATCCTGGAATAGAAGCAAGAGTCATATGGGATGCAAGTAAAGCGGTAATGTGAGGTTTCCTGATTCAACAGAATTCAATTAGGAAGAAAGCACAGAATGAGCAAAGAGGGGGGGGGGAATGTATCAATTGAAGGAGAAAGATAAAAAATTGAGATGTAACCTAAAAAAAACCAACAGATTCAAAAGGAGATTAAGGCATTACAATTGCAGCATTCACAAATAGTAAATCAAGAAATTGAATGGAAAATTAAATTGATGAAACAAAAGACTTTTGAATGGGCAAATGAATGCGGAAAATTATTGGCTTGGCAACTGAAAAAGAGACAGAAGGAGAGTACAATAATTAATATTATGGAGGATATCAAGACTCCTTGTGCTCTGCTCCACTCCCCCTTTCTTCCCACCCAGGGCAGCCCTGTCCTCTGCCTACCCCCTGGACTTGGCAAGTCACAGTGGGTCTCGACATCCCATCCTCCTCACCCGCTATGCAGCTGCCACTGCAAGCTGGCCAAGGGAGGAGAGGCCACATAGAGGTACCAGGATGCTGCCTCGCAGCCACCATCACTTGGAACAAGCGCTGGCTCATCCTTCTCCCCGAGCTCAGCCTCGGCTGTGCTGGCAAGGGAAATTGGGGCGTTCCGGGATCAAATCAAAAGCCAGGATGGCTCTCGTAATTCCGGGACTGTCCCTGGAAAACCAGGACACTTGGAGATTATGAAAATATCTGGGTAGATTTATTTCACGATAAACAGAGATTCAGATTAATTTTTTTGTGGTTGGTCATCAGAGCATCGCTAGAGTTTAACAGTATGAAAGCAACATCAAAGGAGGTTAACTTAAGATTGGAAGAAAATGCAACATCAACAAACTTTAAAGTGCTGAATTTCCCTGGCACATCGCAACATGTTCCCTTTTTAGAAAGTCCCTCTTTTAACGAATATTAAAAATGAAATGGAAGGAGATAAAAGGGATCTATGCAAATCTGAACAAAATCATCCAAACCTAAATAAACAGAAGCACATAACACACTTAAAATTCTGAATCTCCCTGAAGAGACACAGCGTTCTCTCTTAAGAATTTTGTCCTCTCATCAGTTACTACGGATAGAAAATGTGCAGTCTTCACCATCGTTTATTTATCTTGTCTGCCCAATGGATAAATTGCAGACCTCTCCACCTAAAATTTGCCCCAAAGTGTTTGTCTCTCAGTGTACGATACGAAGGGCATTATATGATAAACCGGCTCTTCAATCTGGTTTAAACTACAGTGGCGGGTACTTTCAGAATACGGCATAATTCTGAGCCTCTGTTCCAGAGCAGCAGAGAGGATTGAATGCAAATCCTGGAAATAATAAGGCAGCATAGTTAAAGGTAAATGGACCCCTGACCATCAGGTCCAGTCGTGACCGACTCTGGGGTTGCGGCGCTCATCTCGCTTTATTGGCCGAGGGAGCCGGCGTACAGTTTCCGGATCATGTGGCCAGCATGACTAATCCGCTTCTGGCGAACCAGAGCAGTGCACGGAAACGCCGTTTACCTTCCCGCCAGAGCGGTACCTATTTATCTACTTGCACTTTGATGTGCTTTCGAACTGCTAGGTGGGCAGGAGCAGGGACAGAGCAACGGGAGCTCACCCCGTCGCAGGGATTCGAACCGCCGACCTTCTGATCGGCAAGTCCTGTGGTTTAACCCACAGCGCCACCCGCGTCCCGCAGCATAGGCACCACCATATGGGTGTCAATACTCGAGAAATAAAGTAGCAGTCTACATTTGTGACTTCTGTGAGATGAGCCAGCCTAGCTCAGTTGGTTAGCGCATGGTGCAGATAATGCCAAGGTTGCAGTCGATTCCTGTACGCAGGGCCGTCTTTACCCAGGGGTGCAGGGGGTGTGGGGCACCTGGGCGCCGAATTCTGGGGGGCGCCAAATGTATACCTACTGTATACCAGTCCCTCTCGATCAGCGGCAGTGAAAAGCAATGGAGCAAAAGTCCCTGACCCCCCCCCCCCATCGCTCTGTTACTCCGTAGCATCAAATATTCCCGAAACAAAAGCAGTTATTTCCGCTGCGTCATTGTTACAGGTGAGCGATTCTCCTCCCCCAAAAAGGTCAACAACTTTGGCTCCCCCCCCCTTCCAAAGAAAGCTCAACAACTTTGAGTTCACCCCCCCTTAAAAAATTGGGGGCGGCCTAAACTAAATTTGGGGGCGCTGGGCTGATTTTTGCACCCTGGAGGCGCATATGTTAAAGTTGGCCCTGCCCGTATGGGACAGCTGTGTATTCCTGCTTTGCAGGGGGTTGGAACAGAGGATCTTTAGGGTCCCTTCCAACTTCTTTGATTCTAGGATAACCTTTCTGTGTTTCAAGCCAATAGGTGAACTCATAGCTGGGCCCTCACTTGTGGGGTGTCTCAGGGTTCCGTTCTCTCCCCCATGCTTTTTAACATCTACATGAAGCCGCTGGGAGAGATCATCAGGGGGTTTGGACTGGGTGTCCATCAATATGCAGATGATACCCGGCTCTACCTCTCTTTCAAATCAGAACCAGTGAAGGCAGTGAAGGTCCTGTGTGAGTGCCTGGAGGCGGTTGGAGGATGGATGGCAGCTAATGGATTGAGGATGAATCCTGACAAGACAGAAGTACTGTTCTTGGGGGACAGGGGGCAGGCTGGTGTGGAGGACTCCATGGTCCTGAATGGGGTAACTGTGCCCCTGAAGGACCAGGTGTGCAGCCTGGGAGTCATTTTGGACTTGCAGCTGTCCATGGAGGTGCAGGTTAATTCTGTGTCCAGGGCAGCTGTCTACCAGCTCCATCTGGTACGCAGGCTGAGACCCTACCTGCCCGCAGACTGTCTCACCATAGTGGTGCATGCTCTAGTTATCTCCCGCTTGGACTACTGCAATGCGCTCTACGTGGGGCTACCTTTGAAGGTGACTTGGAAACTACAACTAATCCTGAATGCGGCAGATAGACTGGTGACTGGGGGCGGCCGCCGAGACCTTCCTTTGAAAATAGGGTCACTTGGAGGGTTTGAAGGAAACATTACACATTTGGATCACAATGTTGGATTTTTAGGGCTGAAACTAAAAATCCACACTATGTGCTTAAGTTTAAATTGGGAAGTACCTTATTTTTCCGTGTATAAGAAGCCCCCATGTATAAGACGCCCCATACTTTTGGGGACTCCAAATTTAGAAAATGTGCATATGCACTATATGTGTATAAGACGCCCCAAGATTTTTGACCTTATTTTAAAGTAAAAAAAAAAACCTAGTCTTATACACAGAAATGTACGGTACAGTGGAACCTCGGGTTGTGAACTTGATCCGTGTGGGAGGCACGTTCGCAACCCACAGCGTTCGCAACCCACAGTGCCGCATCTGTGCAAGTGCGGGTCACGATTCAGTGCTTCTGCACATGCACAAAGCACGATTTAGTGCTTTGAACATGAACATGCACGAGTGCAGAAACCGGAAGTAACCCGTTCTGGTACTTCTTGGTTCGGCGCAGTGCGCAACCCGAAAACGCGTAACCTGAAGCGTCTGTAACCTGAGGTACCACTGTAATTCCCTTTGATTTCAATGCTGGTGCGCTTAGGAATGGGATACTATTTTGATGTGAGCAGAGATTTCTCTCTACCTTAAAAACGAAACATAGAAAACCCAAACAGCTTGAAAATATAATTAGGGGGGGGGGGGAGCAAACCCTTCTGAGTTTTGCAAAGCCTGCGAAAGCGAAAATAAACGTTTTATAAGTTTCACAAAAGAAACCTCAAAGAACACAAGGCTTGCCCAGCCCTAATTATTTATTGTGAGTCATCAAGCAGAGGGCTCCTCCCTGACCTTGCTGATAAACCCATTGCCAAAAATCCAGTGTACCTGCTTTCCTTTTCATGTTTGTTGTTCGGGAGTTGTGTCACCTCCAGGGATCATAGGGCGTCGGGCTCCACCAGAAAGAGCAGTCGGTTGAAAAGTCCTTGGAGGATCTTGTAATCCTCAGCATAAAAAGGTGAACGAAGCAGGCGAGCTGCACAAACAGTCCCTGATTCCCGCTAAAGCCATTGGTGTCGATTTAGAAGAAATAAAAAAATAAACAAATTCTATTTTTTCGCTCAGTGTCACTACACTCTTTACAGGATCTCTGATAATTTCTCTCTCTCTGGCAATTATTCCACTTTGGATTAAAAGCTCTCTTCGGCCGATCACAAAAATGTTGTCCGTGCATTTTTCAAAATGTTTTATTATGCACGTACAGTAAGAGAGATTTACAGCATATACACGCTTTAGATCAGGGGTAGGCAACCTAAGACCCGGGGGCTGGATGCGGCCCAATTGCCTCCTCAGTCTGGCCCACGGATGTTCCGGAAATCAGCGTGTTTTTACATGAGTAGAATGTGTGCTTTTACAGTGGTAAAGGTAAAGGGACCCCTGACCATTAGGTCCAGTCATGGCCGACTCTGGGGTTGCGGCGCTCATCTCGCTTTATTGGCCGAGGGAGCCGGCGTACAGCTTCCGGGTCATGTGGCCAGCATGACTAAGCCACTTCTGGCGAACCAGAGCAGCGCACGGAAACGCCATTTACCTTCCCGCTGGAACGGTACCTATTTATCTACTTGCACATTGATGTGCTTTCGAACTGCTAGGTGGGAGCAGCAGGGACCAAGCAATGGGAGCTCACCCTGTTGCGAGGATTTGAACTGCCAACCTTCTGATCGGCAAGCCCTAGGCTCAGTGGTTTAGACCACAGTGCCACCCGAGTCCCAAGGTACCACTGTACTAATATTTCATAGATTCAGGCTTGTATATTGTTGAAACTTCTTTTGGGGTATTATTTCAGTGCTGCGGGCTGCTGAAGTCTGAAAGGGACTGAGCATTTGCTGGAAGAAAGAAATGTCAAAAATCTGGTCTCCAAAGAGGGAAGGGGTGGCGGTAAAGATCCCAAGGGAAAATTCAGCCCTTTGAGTAACATTTTGGCAACCTCAGGCATCGGTACTCCTTAATGCTTCCCCACAAAGTGCTGTTTATAAAAGCATTAGGGGGACAAAAACCTGATACCGAACTTACATGTCCGCCCTTGTAAGAAACGATTTGGGAGAATCTTATGCCCTTGCTGAGTAAGGTAAGGAAAAGGGTGGGGCCACACATTTTTATTTGAACAATAGTTAAGCGAAAAGCCGCAGCAAAGGGATGCCTAGGAGAAAACGCCCTCCTGTCACTCTTATCTGATCCAAGGGACGACATTCAAGTTTCGCCTATACGCACACATTTTTTGGACTCTCTGCCACACACAGAGATTTTAATTCATTAAGTGGTGAGCATGAATGAGCTATCGCAGTGGAGCATTTTGAAACCACCAGGCATGTCAACAAAATCTACCCACACCCTAAAAAGGGATTTCTGGAATGCAGCCAATATCCCTGTTTTTCCGGATGCACGTGAGGTCTCCCAAACCTGGTGGAAATAATGGCTGTTATTTGTCTATTTCGTTTATGAATCGTGTCCCATAAAATGCCCCAGAGCAATGTCACAATGAAAACAGCAGCCATTAGAACGTATTTCAGGTCCAATCAGATACAGACTGGGATAAGAATCTTGCTGAAAGAGCAAGGTCATAACGCCAAAAAGATAATAGAGATGGCACCTGTCTGATTTGTAACGGGGGGAGATCCAGGAGGGGTCAGGTGCTGCTACACCACAGCGCCACCCACGCAGTCCCTCATAGTCAGCTCTAAATGTTTCCTAGCGGTGGAGCTGGAAGTCCTGTGAACCACCCCAATCTCTCTCTTTTTAAAAAATACATTTTTATTGATTTTTTAACATAGCAGTTCCAACAGTCATAAAACGTATCTTCTCATCTTATACAATGTTTTAGACTTCCGTCAACACCTCTGATGATCTTCCGTTCTTTATCACTTATTCTGCATTTCTTAATTTCCATATTGCGTTTAATTGTTCTTAACTAATAATTCTTTTCATAGTCTTTCTTGTAATATTTCAAATAACCCACCTTACAAAACTGCTTGCAGTCCTACTAGCGTGATCTGTTCTTCATAATTACTTTTCAAATAGTTCATATATTTACTCCAGTCCTCTAAGAATCTCTGATCCCGCAGGTTTCGAATCCTTCCTGTTAGTTTATCTAATTCTGCATAGTCCATCAATTTCATCCTCCATTCTTCTTTCGTCAGTAATTCTTGTGAACCACCCCAAACTCTGCAGCCTGTGATGATGATGCTCAGAGAATCTGGGCAGGCACACCTTGGCCAGATCAACTCCTCCCAAGTTTGCCCCCCCCCCCCAAGTCTCCAAAATGCACACAGTATCTGCACTCCCATTCACAATCAGAGTGTGGATGAGTGGGGTCTTATGACTTACCAGACTAGCCGTGAACAGCAGCACCTATGGACCAGTGGACACAGCAGATAAGCATCGAAGAAGGATGACAGTGTAGAACAGGCTTCCTCAACCTTGGCCCTCCAGATGTTTTGAGACTACAATTTCCATCATCCTTGACCACTGATCCTGCTAGCTAGGGATCATGGGAGTTGTAGGCCAAAAACATTTGGAGGGCTGAGGTTGAGGAAGCCTGGTGTAGAACAAGGGGTAAGAATCCTGCCCTCACCTTCCACAATGCTTAGCCCCTCCCCAAGGCCTTGTCTCTCCCTACCGTTGATCACTGAAATGGGGGTGTTCCTCCCTCCGCAAACATTTCCCACCAAACACATCGTGGGGTGGCCTTTGCAACTTGAAGCCCACATTCCCTCATGAGCAGCCTTCCAGAAGTCACATATTAGTGATGAGTAGGGCCAGACACAAAAGTGGAAAGAGCAATGGATGTGACTCTCACCTTTGTGCAATAGGCTATATTCTATAACAGGAGTGGGAAACCTTTCGAAACCCAAGGGCCGCAACCCCTTGTCTTCTGAGGAAGCGGGTGGCACTGTGGTCTAAACCACTGAGCCTCTTGGGCTTGCTGATCAGAAGGTTGGCAGTTCTCTCCCAGCTTCTGCCAACCTAGCAGCTCGAAAGCACATCAGTGCAAGTAAATAAATAGGGAAGGTAAATGGCATTTCCATGCGCTCTGACTTCCGTCACGGTGTTCCAATGCACCAGAAGCGGTTTAGTCATGCTGGCCACATGACCCAGAAAGCTGTCTGTGGACAAACACTGGCTCTCTCAGCCCATAGTGAGATGAGTGCCACACCCCATAGTCGCCTTTGACTGGACTTAACCATCCAGGGGTCCTTCACCTTCTTCTGAGAAGCATATTGCTTGGGGACTTCAGGGTCTGGGGAGAGTCCTGGTGGTGCAACAGAAAATTCACCTTGTGCTCCCAAGCCTCAGGTGCCTCACCTCTGATGTAAACAGTAAAACAATACACCCCACTGTAAAAACTATATACACAGTGACAGAACGCTAACACATCCTGATAAAATCTGCAGCTAATTATCCCAAAAGGTATCTGACAAACATGAGAACCAGTGGTTTTCTTAAAAATGCATGACCCAGTTGCTGCCACACAAGAAAACATCCTGTCTCGCATCCAGGGAAGGCCATTCCAGTCTTCCGCCAGGTCCATGCTCTCACTCTGAAGGCATCTGGCGACTTCCTCCTCTCCTACAATTTGACTGCACTGGTTTTTCAGCCGGTGTTAAGAAACACGTGCACCCTAACATCCGTCCTCCTGCTAGTAAAAAAATCAAAATTAAATTGGGTAGTGCCCTTAACCACAGGATTCCTGAAGGGGCAACTCCCTTGGGTGTCATCTCTTTGGCAACAAGCCTGCTGATGGCTAGCTTACTATCCAAGAGCTGCTAGGTTTTGATGCCCCAATTCAGATGCTAGATAGAATCGTAGAGATGGAAGACAGCCTGAGGATCATTTGGTCCAACGCCCTGCAGTGCAGGAATCCTGTTGCTGCGTGGGCTCGATCCACCAACCTTTTGGTTAACACCCAGTGTCACAGGATACGTCTCTTCCAAGAGTGGCGTCTCTCGGGTCTCTCCGTCAGGGAAGATCTCTGGAACAGCCCAGCGAGGCCACAGACAGTGAGATGCTGGTTCCCTTGGCCCATCTTCTCCTGCCCCACAGTGCTGCAGCCACAGCTAAATCCTCACTGCGTATTTGGTTGGACAGCCATTCCTTCTGCCCAGGGAAGTGTGAACGGGGACGAAGAGGCTCTAGTTGATGAGCCAGTGTGGTGTAGTGGTTAAGAGCGCCAGATTCATAATCCGGGGAACCGGGTTCACGTCTCCGCTCCTCCACATGCAGCTGCTGGGTGACCTTGGGCTAGTCAAACTTCTCTGAAGTCTCTCAGCCCCACTCACCTCACAGAGTGTTTGTTGTGGGGGAGGAAGGGAAAGGAGAATGTTAGCCGCTTTGAGACTCCTTCAGATAGTGATAAAGCGGGATATCAAATCCAAACTCTTCCTCCTCCTCCTCCTCCTCCTCCTCTTCTTCTTCTTCTTCTTCTTCTTCTTCTTCTTCTTCTTCTTCTCAGGTGCCTGGCCAATGTCCAATCTTTAAGGGAAACCACGGCAGCCCAACTGGTGTAAAACCAACTGGATTTTGCAGCGCAGAAACGGCACCATTTGCCCAAGAGCTGTCATTCCATCCACCCCAGGTGATCTGTTTATCCATCAGAGTTAGGCATTGTTCCCCTGACATTTCATCTACCACTTAATCCTGGCCCCAAACTCCCATTATATTTATATTCCATGCCATTATGTATTTCTAATGCCTTCCTTTGTTTGTTTGCCTTGTATCCTTAAGTCATCTGCAAGTATGTCTTCCATTCCTCTCCTAGGTACCTCCTGCAACACTCCTCCCTCCCTCTGCCACAAAATCTTGTTTTCTTGTGTCTGTCGTCTTCTGATTGCTTGCTTACAAATGCCTATAAAAGGTAAGGTAAAGGTACCCCTGCCCGTACGGGCCAGTCTTGACAGACTCTGGGGTTGTGCGCCCATCTCACTCAAGAGGCCGGGGGCCAGCGCTGTCCGAAGACACTTCCGGGTCACGTGGCCAGCGTGACAAGCTGCATCTGGCAAGCCAGCGCAGCACACGGAACGCCGTTTACCTTCCCGTTGGTAAGCGGTCCCTATTTATCTACTTGCACCCGGGGGTGCTTTCGAAGTGCTAGGTTGGCAGGCGCTGGGACCGAGCAGCGGGAGCGCACCCCGCCGCGGGGATTCGAACCGCCGACCTTTCGATCGGCAAGCCCTAGGCGCTGAGGCTTTTACCCACAGCGCCACCCGCGTCCCTACAAATGCCTACATTTCATGGCTATTGTGTGTGTGTGTGTGTGTGTGTGCGTATAAATATAGTGGTACCTCGGGTTAACAACTTAATTCGTTCCGGAGGTCCGTTCTTAACCAACCTGAAACTGTTCTTAACCTGAAGCACCACTTTAGCTAATGGGGCCTCCCACTGCTGCTGTGCTGCCGCAGCACAATTTCTGTTCTCATCCTGAAGCAAAGTTCTGAACCCGAGGTACTATTTCTGGGTTAGCGGAGTCTGTAACCTGAAGCGTATGTAACCTAAACCGTATGTAACCTGAAGCATATGTAACCCGAGGTACCACTGTATATACTTTGGGAAATCAACATTTTTTAAAGAAAATAAAGAAAACAAATAAATCTCATTTTTAGAATGGTTAACTTGTTCTCAGCTGTTTTATAATGTTGTGTTTATAATGTTGTAACCTGCCTTGGGGCCTTAGGGAGAAGGGCAGGTAAGAAACAAACAAACAAATAAACAAATCATCTTTCTGGGGGGGGGTTATTTTGTCCCATTTCCTGATCCTTATCTACATCATTTGAAAAGACGTTGCATTCTTTTCTTTGTTTTACTCCTCTCCAAGCTGCAGTCCTATTCAGAAGGAAACCCCATTGAATTCAGTGGGGTTTACTCCCAAGTAAGAGGATTGCAGATGGAATCAGGCATCCAGTCGCAGGTTCTGTGCCCCTGAATCATTTTGATAGCTGTTTAGACCCAGGGAAGTGAGTATCAAACTGCAGCCTTAATCTCAACTAAGTGAGCATGGGGTTGTAGCCCTAGCATGTGGTCTGAGGAACTGACTAGTTTGGGGAAAGTTTTACATAAAGCTTATTTAGAAAAATAAAGGCTGTGGCACATGCTACAGCTTCCCGAATGCTTATCCAGCCATGTGCCCAGCTTCTTCTCTAGATATCAATGCCACGAGGAATGCAGTATAAAGAAGGCAGTTTCAACCATGGTTGTGAAACAAGCACAGATATTATAAAATGAAGCTGCAAGCCATGTCACGAGCAGTAAATAAAACCACCACGGAAAGTTATGTAAGTAGATGTCATGCGCTGCTTGTGTGCAAAGGCAGCATACCTTAGTTATCTATGGATAAAACATTAAGCAACAACTGGCCATGCCATCTAAAGGAAAGGTGGCATAAGGTTGAAACACACTCAGGTGACCTGAAATCAAATCATCAAGCAGAACATTACTGTTTCACACACTTTCCTTTAAAAGCAATCTACAATAAGGTTTGTAAAACTAGATCAGGACTCCGGGGTTGCACGCAGAACAGAAGGTCTCAAACTTTTAAAAATCTCTTCCTGAAGATTTCGTCTCTACTCACCTTCCATCAATATCAACCTTCCATTTGCAGAAGAATAGTCCTAATAAGCATCACTTTATCTCTTTGTGAAGAGAGCAGTGTTGTGCAGGGCTACCCAGGATTCATCCGTCGGAAATAGCATCAGGGCAGAATTTCCGAAAACCGGTAAAAGAGTCCAGGCGAAACCGGGAGTATGGCAACTCATTGGGGCTTGGGGTGGGGGGCGAATTTCCATTAAAAATACCTCAAAAATGTCAAATTTTCTTTTGGAGATTTTGAAAAAAAAAAAAGGTCCACAACTTTTGCATCCGGATTCTCACTTTTTAAAATAAGGCAACCCTAGTGTTGTGCCTGAGCATTCTGTACACGGGGAAAATTGGTGTTATACATTTTCACTATTCAATGTGAAGGATAAGGTATAGGACCCCGGGACGGTTAAGCCCAGTCAAAGGCGATTATGGGGTTGCAGCGCTCATCTCTCTTTCAGGTTGAGGGAGCTGGCGTTTGTCCCCAGACAGCTTTCTGGGTCATGTGGCCAGCATGACTAAACAACTTTTGGCGCAACAGGACACCGTGACAGAAGTCAGAGAGCATGGAAATGCCATTTACCTTCCCGCCACAGGGGTACCTGTTTATCTACTTGCACTGGTGTGCTTTCGAACTGCTAGGTTGGCAGGAGCTGGGACAGAGCAACGGGAGCTCACCCCATTGCGTGGATTCGAACCGCCGACCTTCTGGTCAGCAAGCCCAAGAGGCTCGGTGGTTTAGACCACAACACCAGTCACATCCACACTATCCAATGTGAGTACTGCTCGGGGTAGAGTCACAGATCTAAATAGACACAGGTCCGTTGATCTTAATGGGTCTGTTCCAAGTACGATGAACATTGGTTTTTCCAACTGCACAATGATGCGATTTGGTATGGCATTTTTTTCAGCTGGAACTCGCCAGAACTGTTCCCGCATCTCTCAGGTGGGCATCATTGTAAGAGTACGAGAGGTGTTCTTGGTCAGTTCCAGCCCCTCTTTCTCTAGAAAAATAGCACTGAGTACAGTCTTTGTCTATGTGTTTTTTCAGCATGTGTTAATTCGATCGGAGGGTTGGGCATCCACTAAAGAAAACAGATTCCTACTATAGGGCTCCGAAACCCTTAGTTATATTCTTTAGGGAATTTGATGGTGCCTGTTATCAAAGACCACATTATCAAGGTGTACTGTGTGCCCAATTCTGATACGGTTCGTTATCAAGAGCGAAATTAGTGTTAAGTCATGAGGGTTGACTATGGCATTTGCCTCTGCACCACTGGCAAAGTCCGTTCCCGGTTTCGCCGGTTAATCATTTGTGCTTGGCTACTAGCAAGAAACAAGTACATTGTTTTTCGGTCGCAGCAACCCCGGGTCACAGTCCGAGATGATTCCATTGCTCTTTTCTCCACTTGGCTCAGATTTCTATGTTAAAACCTGTGAGCCCTAGCTCCGCTCGTTCTTTCTTAAGAGGGCACAGAGTCTTGTCGTTCTCTCCTTGGGATCCTGGGCAATTTGGATGCCACCCTAAACGTATCATTTGAAACATTGTCTGCACTTTTAAGGGACGCGGGTGGCACTGTGGGTTAAACCACAGAGCCTAGGACTTGCCGATCAGAAGGTCGGTGGTTCAAATCCCCGCGACGGCGTGAGCTCCCGTTGCTCGGTCCCTGCTCCTGCCAACCTAGCAGTTTGAAAGCATGTCAAAGTGCAAATAGATAAATAGGTACCGCTCTGGCAGGAAGGTAAACAGCGTTTCCGTGCGCTGCTCTGGTTCGCCAGAAGCGGCTTAGTCATGCTGGCCACATGACCCGGAAGCTGTACGCCGGCTCCCTCAGCCAATAAAGCGAGATGAGCGCCGCAACCCCAGAGTTGTCCGCGACTGGACCTAATGTTCAAGGGTCCCTTTACCTTTACCTGCACTTTTAGAAAGGAAATGCCAGCAGCAATGTTTTGAGAGGCAGGGATGACCTGGAGGAGGAGACAGATTCATGGGGAGGAAAATTCTACCAGCTGCAACAAACCCTGATGCACAATGCACAATAGCACCCTGATGCTATGCACAATATCTGCTGTCCAGAGGCAGTTTGCTTCTAAAAACCAGTTGCTGTGAACCGCAGATGGGGAGAGTGCTTTCGTGATCACATCCTGCACCTGGTTGGCCATTGTGAGAAAACGAAGCTGGCCTAGACGGGCCACTCATCTGATCCAACAAGCTACGATGGTGATGATATTCTTCAGAGAACATAGAGGAGAGATTTAACCCCGTATTTCCCTCTGCATTCTGCAGTCTAATTCCCCTCTCATGTGCATATTAATTATTATTATTAAAAAATACAGTCAAGTTTTCTAATGATGAGATTAGCTTCATACCCATTTGGCTCTCAACCAATCCATATTTCTGTTTAACTTTGCCATTATTATTAATAATAATAATAATAATATTATTAATATTATTATTGTTGTTATACCACCCTATACCCACAGGTCTCAGGAGGTTCACAGGATAAAATCGCAAACACGAAATACAGTGGTACCTCACAAGACGAATGCCTCGCAAGACGGAAAACCCGCAAGACGAAAGGGTTTTTTGTTTTTTGAGCTGCTTCACAAGACGATTTTCCTTATGGGCTTGCTTCGCAAGACGGAAACGTCTTGCAAGTTTGTTTCCTTTTTCTTAACACCGTTAATACAGTTGCGACTTGACTTCGAGGAGCAACTCATAGCACGCGGTGTGGTAGCCTTTTTTGAGGTTTTTGAAGACTTTGGTGATTTTTGAAGCTTTTCCAAAACTCTTCCGACACCGTGCTTCGCAAGACGAAAAAAATCGCAAGACGACAAACTCGCGGAACGAATTAATTTCGTTTTGCGAGGCACCACTGTACACAATCAAAACAAAAACAACCCAATAAGCACACACACACACAACACATTATAAAAAGGGCATTGGATGCATTACGGAATGTCCCTGCTGTTGTGATATTCAGCATTGCAAACAATGCCTTTTAAAAACACACTAGCCCATAAAAGCACTTTTACTACCCTACTGACCACGAGCAGCAATATAAAGGCACATCTAGCAACCTGGAAGGTATGGGGGAGGGAAAGTTTTTTTGTTTTTTTCACTCAGTTTACAATAACTTTTCTGTTTGCTTGCCTGGAGCTAACTAAGCACATGGCTTCATGCAAGCTTGCTTATGACAGATGGCACAATCGGCGCATGGGTTTTGCATCAGCTGAAGTCGTGCCTCTTCACCCGGGCCTTTGGGGTGGCTGATCTGCCATGGCTGCAGCCGAGGACGCCCCATCTGCTATATGATTTGGCTGGTTTAAATTTGATACAATACTATCAGCATTATATAAAATGCTGCTAGCTAATGCTATCAGCAAGTTTGGGAAATCACTGGGAAGAATAACCTTAACCCATATGGAGCCATACGGCACAACAAAAATACTATAGCCACCAGTTGTCTCTTGTTTGGGGGCATACAGTCCCATACCTCAGAATGAAAAGGGAAACGGGTGGCACTGTGGTCTAAACCACTGAGCCTCTTGGGCTTGTCGATCAGAAGGTCAGCGGTTCGAATCCCCGCGATGGGGTGAGCTCCCATTACTCGGTCCCTGCTCCTCCCAACCTAGCAGTTCGAAAGCACGTCAAAGTGCAAGTAGATAAATAGGTACCGCTCCAGTGGGAAGGTAAATGGCGTTTCCGTGTGCTGCTCTGGTTCGCCAGAAGCGGCTTAGTCATGCTGGCCACATGACCCGGAAGCTGTACACCGGCTCCCTCGGCCAATAAAGCGAGATGAGCGCCGCAACCCCAGAGCCAGCCACGACTGGACCTAATGGTCAGGGGTCCCTTTACCTTTACGAAGCATTCTATATCCACCCACCACGCTGACGAAGAATTCTATGAAACAGTAGTCAATATCCGGAATCACTGTTCAGTGTTGGACATCATATTTGTTGAATACACAAAGCTTCATAGCTTGTCTTTCACTGTACAAAGTTTGGTACCTCACTTCATTTAAAGATTTTCAGAGATTTTGAGACTAAAGATTTCATTTTGAACTTTTTATGGTTTGAAGGAATTCTATAAAGAGTTTCTATATGTATATGGTCATGTGTTGCCTAGACATTGTTGGCAAACCTTTGGGAGGCAGAGATGTGAGAGGGCACCAGAGGAGGGAGAAAGGCCAGAGTTGCTAGCAAGCACCCCTGAACATCATTCAAGGCACACTGGTCGAAAGCACACTGAGAGCCAGTGTGGTGTAGTGGTTAAGAGCGGTGGACTCGTAATCTGGTGAACCGGGTTCGCTTCCCCGCTCCTCCTCATGCAGCTGCTTGGGCCAGTCACACTTCTCTGAAGTCTCTCAGCCCCACTCACCTCACAGTGTGTTTGTTGTGGGGGAGGAAGAGAAAAGGAGATTGTTAGCCGCTTTGAGACTCCTTAGGGTAGTGATAAAGCGGGATATCAAATCCAAATCCAAACTCCAAATCCAATAGCAAGCTCAACAGTCAGGAAGGGGGGTTCTGCTCGTGCTGTAGAAGGAAGCGAAGAGCACATGGGGCTCGTCAATCTGGTAAGGAAAGCTAGAAGGAAAACTCTGATCCTCCTCTGCTGCCCTTGAAGGAGACTTGTTGCACTTAGGTAAACGCTGGGGAAAAAGTGACGTCCAAACGAAAGATTAACAGGAAGTCATATGATCACGCCGGAAGTCAATCACGGCAAATGTTCAGTAAATATCATCTACCCTGTGCTAAGGGTTTGTGCAAGCAAATCTGGTTTAACATTCAATGAATAGATCATCTGGAGGAGCCCTGACAAAGTGGTATGACATACAGTGGTGCCCTGCATGACAAATGCCTCGCAAGACGAAAAACTCGCTAGACGAAAGAGTTTTCCGTTTTTTGAGTCGTTCCGCAAGACGAATTTCCCTATGGGCTTGCTTCGCAAGACGAAACGTCTTGCGAGTTCTTGCGAGTTTGTTTCCTTTTTCTGCTAAGCCGCTAAGCCGTTAATAGCCGCGAAGCCGCTAAGCCGCTAATAGCCGCTAAGCCGCTAATAGCCGTGCTTCGCAAGACGAAAAAACCGCAAGACGAAGAGACTCGCGGAACGGATTAATTTCGTCTTGCGAGGCACCACTGTACAATTATTTCTTTGGGCTTTTTTTTAAAATCTCCCATCAAAAACCTACGTTCAATGTAGCTCAGCTGCTACTCCGGGCCGTCTTTAGCAGATGTGGCGCCGGGGTGCAAATATCTGCCCAGCGCCCCCAAATTACCATGGCTAGTGGGGGGGAGGAGCTGTGCACTGCCAGCCATGGGGGGGTGCAACTCTCCCCCCTTGCCGCTGCAGAAGAACAATCCCCACAGAGGCTTGGGAGGGAAGCTGCGCGCCCACCAGCCATAAAGTTGGCAGGGCGCAGCTTCCATCCTAAGCCTTTGCAGGAATCGCTCTCCTCCCGTGGCTTGGGATGCAAGCTGCACGCCAGCCAGGCATACGGTTGACAGTGCGCAGCTGGCAGGCATGCAGGGAAAGGGGAGCACGCCAGCAAAGCCGCGCAGCTCCCCCATTCGCTGGGGCGCCCCTGAAAGGCCGGCGCCCAGGCGCGACACACCACTAAGCCCTATGGGAAAGACGGCTCTACTTAGGGCTTTTGTTTCGTTTTTTAAATCTCCCATCAAAAACCTAGGTGCAATGTAGCTTAGCTGCTACTATCCCATAAACTGCAATGTACACCTGCAAAACCAGCTTCTTAAGGTCCTTACTTCAGAAGGGCCCCACATCCTATACAGTGGTACCTCAGGTTACAGACGCTTCAAGTTACAGGCAGTGGCGTAGCGTGGGGGGTGCAGGGGGGGCGGCCACACCGGGCGCAACATCTGGGGTTAGGGCAAATCCACAGGTTAGGGGGCGCAAATTACTTGCCTTGCCCCGGGTGCTGACAACCCACGCTACGCCACTGGTTACAGGCGCTTCAGGTTACAGACTCCGCTAACCCAGAAATAGTACCTCAGGTTAAGAACTTTAATTCAGGATGAGAACAGCAATTGCGCAGCAGCAGCGTGAGGCCCCATTAGCTAAAGTGGTGCTTCAGGTTAAGAACAATTTCAGGTTAAGAATGGACCTCCGGGACGAATTAAGTTCTTAACCCGAGGTACCACTGTACTTAATATAACAAAATAACCATCCCTTAAGACTCTTCTTTGCAAGGGAACTACTGGGTTCTGCCAGTCCAGCTCTTCAAATGTCTTGCAGAAGCAGGCTGCAAAAGCATTCTGCATAAAAACTGAAGGGTTTCCCCCCGACTTTTGTCCCCAGTGCTTTAGAAATTAAACTGGAATGTGTAAACTGCTTTTCCAAACGCGTGAGCCTTGGCAGCTCAAGATATATATAATACGCAGCCATGTGGCTTTCCTTTGGCCCGTCGGGACGAGCCTTTCCTCGTAGCCTTGGCGCCCCCTGCGGAAGAGGAAGGAAAGTGCACGGGCTCTGCCCCAGACGTCAATGAGACGCCTATTAAGGACAAGCAAGAATTCAAACGTGAGACGCTGCGGCGCGTGCACGTTGCTGGATATCTCTGAGACTCTTTGTGGGTGGGTGGCTCCGGGTACAGTTTCAGCGGCGGGCGCTGCCAGGCAAAATAACCGTGCTTTTGAAACAGTTGGTATATTTCGGTCCCAAATCTGCTCGGGGAGGGAACGTGCCAGGCGCTCCCCCCCCCCCCCGTCTAAAAATGCAAGCGCAGATATAATCTGCAGAATTTAATATGGTGTTGGCAATGAGAGCAGTGCAGCTATCAATGCACAAGAGCCCTTTTTTTTAAAGCTCTCAAACAAGGTGGAATCTTTTTTCTTTTCTTTTCCTGGGGGGCTGGTGTTGTGCAACATCAGACAGGCAGCTCCATATTGGCACATGTTGCAAATCTTCGCACATGGGGGGGGGGTCCTCTGAGCAGAACGGGGGCAAACTGAGAGATGTACCGCCCTGGAGAAAAAGCACGCCCGCTCCACGATGCAGACTTCTCCCCCCTCCCGCCAACCTCTCGAGCCTTAAATCACAACATTGCTTACGGGTTGCAAAACAGCGCGCGCATGTGCGCGGGCAATAACATTCCTGAAGCTTTGGGCATCGCACCACGATGCGCCTGGCTGCAAGTTTCCTAGGCGGGGAGATGCGCGCTCCGCGTGCAATGCTTCTCTCTCTAAGGTGCGACAGTAGCCTGGCAGGAGTCAAGTGCTGCGGCAGCAAGGCTCGCGATCCGTGGAAGGGAGCTGCTAAATGGCGCGGGTTGCTTTTTGGGGGGAGGAGGGGTGGAAGTTGGGGTTGCAAATTGCAATGCACAAAGCAGCACTAATAATAATAATAGTAATAATAATAATAATAGTAATGCAAAGGACCCAGCCCACTGCGCGTTATACCAGCCCGGTGATGATGGCGGCTGGCTGTCGCCCCCCCCCCATGCCCGCCTGCCCCCACCCACCCCGCCCCGCTGCAGACGCAGCGTCTCTAACCCGCGGAGAATGACCTTCCCCATCGCCGCCCGAGAAAAGGCGCGCCGAGGAATTCCCGCCCTTGCGCTCGTAAGCCGCCCTCTTCCCGCTCATGCATATGCAAATCCGGCTCCCCTCCACTGGCTGCGGCGAGAAAAGCCGCCCTTCTCATTGGGCGCCGCGCTCCAGCGCATGCAGATGAGATGAGAACCTTCCCTTTTTCTCGCCCTCGCCCCGCCTCCGGTGATGAGAATTTTTCAGACGGTGTAACTTTCCGCGTCTCTCTTACTATCAGCAAATAGTCCCGGGGAGCACCGGGGGCGGCGGCCGCCCCGAAAGCCGCAGCGGCCCCATCTCGCCGAGGAAAAAAGAGGGAGAGAAGTCAGCCGCAACCCCCCGCCCCACCTCTCGGATCTACTCCTAGCGGCGGAGATCTGGGGTTAGAGGGTGGGGGCGGGGGAGGACACCGCGCGTCCCTACCGCCAGCCAGTTCCCCCGCGGAGGGATATTACCGTAATGTGCGGGTGCGCAGCGAAATATCGAGAGTTAAGAAGAGGCGGCGCCGCGGAGCGAAGGGTTCAGAACAGACGAGCGCTGCCGGGAAGAGGCTGAGTCGCTGCTGCTGCTGCTGCTTCTGGGCTGCGCGCCTCCCTTGCGGCGCTGGATTGACTTCGGAGCCGCGCGGGCTCCAGCCGAGTGGATTTTCGTCTCGCGTGGGATCCTTTTTTCCCCCCACCCCCAAAAACCAACAACAATTCGTGGCTCCTGGACCAAGCAACAGAGATCATTGTTTTTCCTTCTATATTTATAATAAATATATACATATATAGGGTTTTTTTCGTTCCTTTTCTCCTCCTCTGTTTTCGTCTGGGATTCTCTGCTCGTCTCCGGGAACCAATATATATTTTGGAGAGGGTGTTTTCTTCCATCAGAGAGGGGGGGGAAAGAGATCTGCAAGATCCCCACCACCCTCGACAGCTGCTTACAAGTCGCGATCTCCGTCTTGGGAGAGAGAGAGCCTCCGTCGCTGGCCTTTCTCATCTGCGCTCATCAGCTGTTTTTTTGGGGGGAAGGGGGTGTTGCTCATCGTCCTCCCCCCATTTTTCCCTCCCCTTCTCCGTTTTCTGCCCATTGACTTTTGACAACCTCGAGGGGAGCGGGGGGCGTCGGATCTCCGCATCGCGGTGGTGGTTCCCCCTTTTTTTCCTGCCCCCACCCCACCCTTCCAGCCTTCCCCCCCTTTTTTGGAAGATGTTACTCTCCAAGTTCGGATCCCTCGCTCACCTCTGCAACCCAACCAGCATGGACCACTTGCCCGTCAAAATCCTCCAACCAGGTAAACAACCCGTGACATTTGCTTCTCCTTTCCCCCCCCCGGGGGGGGGGTCGGTTTTATTTTTATTTTTTCCCTGCGCGGGAAGAGAGAGAGAGATGTATGCGCTCTGTAAGCCTTCTGCGTCGCTGGGGCTGCGGCAGCTTTTCTGACCAGGATCTCGGCAGTGGGGCTAGATTTTCTGCTATTTTCTGCCCGATCCTGGATAACCCAGTTCTCGCGGTTGGGTTTTATGTGGTTTTTATTTCACCCCACCCCACGTCGGGGGATTGGGTTGGGGGCATCCTTCCCTATCAACATGGCTGGGAGTGGTGGCGTTTGGGGAGAATTCCTCCCGAGGATGGCAGAGGCGAAGGACACGTGAAAACCCCTTCCCCACGTCAAACGGGCTTGTTTGCAACTGGCTTTCCTCCCTGCTGGAGTTTGTGGTTTGGGTGATTTCCACTTGCGACTTTTTCGTGGGTGGCTCTTGTTTCGAGGACGGTTTCGGTGTGTTGTGTGTGTGTGTTTTCTCCCTGGAGTGAGACGGCTCCCCTTCTCCCTAAGGTGCCCTCGGTGATGCATCTAGACGTCGCCCCCTTTCTAACCCCCCTTCTTGTTTCCTTCCCGCCTCTTAGTGAAAGTGGAGAAGGAGCCGTTCGATAAGATCTATCAAGTGGGCTCCGTCTTGGGCAGCGGGGGCTTTGGCACCGTCTATGCCGGGAACCGCATCTCCGATGGCTTGCCGGTAAGACGAGACTCCCGACCACGAGGCTTTTGTTGCTGCTTCCACCCCCGCAGCCCCCCTCCCACCGTGCGTGGCTGGAAATCCCGGCCACGACCCCCCCCCGGAGCGAGGCGATGTCCCCGTGCCACCCGACAGCCCCCCCTAACCCCCTCTTTTCTCCTCGTCCCCAGGTTGCCGTCAAACACGTCGTGAGGGAGAGGGTGACGGAATGGGGCACGATTGTAAGTATCCCAAATCGCAAAAAAAAAAACCCTTGTGCTATCCCCTGCTCCGCTTCTCCCCCCCCCCCATGCCCCCCCCTCAATTGCATTTATCATGGAGGGCTAGCTTTTGTTTTGTAGGGGTCCCCTTTCCCCGCCCTCCAGGCTGCTGCTGCCGCTGCCACCATCTCCTCCTCTCCGGCCTCTGTTATTGTTTACGTTTTTTCCGGGGAGGGGGGAAGATTTGGCGGGGTTTCTCCTCCTCCTCCCGCCCTCCCCTTTTGACTGCGGCAGGAGAGAGAGCAGTCTTTGGGCTTCCCCTTCGCTCCAGCCTCCCTGCTCTGCTGGAGTTTCCATTTGCAGGAAGCCCCACGATTGGTTTTTTCAGATGGCCAAGAAAGGGGGGGTTTCCCTTCCTTCCCCGCCTCCCCTTCTTGATATTCCGAAAGCTTCATCATGTCTTCCTTTCCCCCCCACCCTCTCTCCCTCTTCCCTCCTCCTGCTGCTGCTTTCAGGGTGGAGTTATGGTACCCTTAGAGATCGTTCTGCTCAAGAAAGTGGGGTCCGGGTTCCGCGGGGTCATCAAGCTACTGGACTGGTACGAGCGGCCCGACGGCTACTTGATCATCATGGAACGGCCCGAATTGGTGAAGGACCTCTTTGACTTCATCACCGAGAAGGGAGCCCTGGACGAGGAGACGGCCAGAGGCTTCTTCCGACAGGTCCTGGAGGCAGTTCGCCATTGCTACAGCTGCGGCGTGGTCCACAGAGACATCAAGGATGAGAACCTCCTGGTGGATCTGAGGACAGGGGAGCTGAAGCTCATCGATTTTGGCTCCGGAGCCCTCCTCAAGGACACCGTCTACACGGATTTCGATGGTAGGCTCCCCCTCCCACCCAGAACCTCTCTCAATTTCTCTCTCTCTCTCCCTCCTCTCTCTTAGTCACATTTTTGCCACCTACCACCAGCGAGATATTTCTGCTGTAGCAGCCAGTAACAGATCTGGCAATTAAATCCTTTGCACCAGTGGCGGCTTGTGGGGGGGCGTCGAGTTGCGTAGGAAGAGAAGCGATTCCAGGCTGTGACGCAGCACTTTATATATAATTATATTTTTCCCTCCCCTGCCTTCGGAAGGATAAAAAAGGCATTTTCCTAGAGGGCGGCGTGTTTACGGTTGACTCAGGCGTTGCCTCTGCCAACCTTTCCATCTGTGACCCTCTTGGGTTTATATCCCCCCCCCTTCCAAACCCACCCACCCTTCCCCATTCCTCTTTCCCAGACGATGCTTTAGAAAAACCCTGCATTGCAGATTTGAGGAGGAGAGAGGGAGTTATCCCTCCCTTCTTTCAAGTTAAAAGGAGACCGGGCTTCTCAAACTTACTGTTGCTGTTTTCCCCTTATGGGTGGGGAAAGGGGTTTTGTTTTTCCCCCTCCTCCCTGGGGCGAAAGGGAGAGAGATATCAATGGGGGGGGGGTCCTTCCCTGCCCGCCTCTCTCTCTAGTCAGCTGCAGCATTTAGCATCTGTTTGTTGTGAAACCGGAGCCTCGTGGCCATGTGACCTTCATCATCACGAATCGAGGCTTTTTTTTTATTTGGTATCCAAGTAACAGCTCAGTGCAGAGGGAGGGCAGTTGCTAGCAACCTCTTACGCAGAGAGGCAGATTTCTCTGCTCCTTAAAAAAAAAAGAATTATCGTCATTGATTTATTTTCACAAGGAAAGTGGCCGGTTTGAACGGGCTTTCGGAACCGATCAAAGCCGATTAGCTATATATAGCAAGCGAGACCCGAGTTTCACCTTTTTTCCCCTCTGTTTCCCTTCCCTCCCCTTTCTCTCCTCTCCCTTTGTCCTTTGTGTCTATTTTTGGTGCGGTGCAGCAGACGCCACGTGCTCTGGGAAAGCGAGCTTTATGTTAGTAAACAGTCAGCTGATGGAGATCTGCGCTATCCGCTGTGAGGGAATAGAACCACCTCGGGGGCCAGATTAAAATGTGACCTAATACTAGGCATGATATAAGCTCTAGAATTTTCCAGCCTACATGTGGCGTGCGTGGTGTGGATTTTTTTAACAAAAACGGGGCTCGCTTTAAAAAATATACGCACATGCGCCCAGGTTGTTGCTTGATCTCGACGGAAAGTTCAGCCAACGTAAAACAAACCTCGCCGTCTTTTCTCGCAGGGACACGAGTATACAGCCCTCCGGAATGGATCCGGTACCACCGCTACCATGGGAGATCCGCCACTGTGTGGTCTTTGGGCGTCCTCCTATACGATATGGTCTGCGGCGACATCCCCTTCGAGCAAGACGAAGAAATCTTGAGGGGAAGGCTATACTTCAGGAGAAGAATTTCGCCTGGTAAGTGAGGTGTCTGAGGAACGCGCACACACACACACACACACCCCGGCAGGCAGTCGAAATCGCAAAATTATCTCCCAATACGTTTTTGATTTTACCGGCCAACCGTTATAACTAGCCAATGTTATCACTAGCCGAAACAGACATTGACCATTGATCGCGTTGTCAACCGAGATCAAATCAATATTGTTTTGATCCGTTGTCATGGGGCCCCTAAAAAGCATGGAAGGGGGGGTCCCCCTCTCCCATAGGCCGTTGCCAATTCTTGGCCTTTTTGTAATCTGAAAACAACCGTATGAGACCTTAACCCCTTTCCCCTCCTCATTCGCCTTCCCTTTTTTGCGTTTCAGAATGCCAACAGCTGATCAAATGGTGCCTTTCTCTGAGGCCTTCGGACCGGCCGACCCTCGAGCAGATCTTTGACCACCCCTGGATGCACAAGTCGGACGTCGCCAAGTCAGAGGATTGCGACATCCGGCTACGGACCATTGACACGGATGTTTCCAGCACAAGTTCGAGCAACGAGAGCCTGTGAAATTGCCGAGGACCTTGCGGCGGGAGGGGCGGAGCCACGAGAGGGGCGGGGCGGGAGGGGAGGAGACCAGAGTGCTGCTACTGCTGCTGCCATATGTAGGAGGGGCTAGGGGAAAAAATTTGCATTCATTATCCTGTAGTCTGAATCTTGGTCGGAGGGACTTGATTTTTTTATTTCCCCCCCTTTTTTGCCGGTTTCTGCTTTGGAACGAGAGATTTCCTTTGGAAACGCTGTTGTTTGGGAGTTTGCAGGGCCAGTACTTAGTCAAAGACTGCCCTCTTTTTATTTTTTTTCCCTTAAGGCAAAAGCAGTGACCTCTTTAAAAATAACACGGTGAAAACCTTTTTGCTCTCATAGAGCCTGGACTAGATTTTATTTGCTTTTTTTGAGTGCCTTTTTGAAAGCTGCTTCAGTGGGACTTTCTTTTTTGAGCTGTGTATGTCCAAAGAGGACCCCGCGCATGATAGGACCGTGTTCCCTCGAGCCCCGCTGCAAAAGGTGCTTGCGGAGAGCAACTTCTATGATGCCCTGGGAAAACATGTTCAGTGATTGAATGAAGTAGTCCCGTCCTCTGGCGATGGAATACTTGAACACAGACATTTCACTCCTTCCCGGTCCCCTGTGTCCCCCGCACCCCACGCTTTTCCCCATTCCCCCAACTCCCTCCTCCAAGACGACCTCTGCTGCTCCCCACTCTGTTTCCAATAGGCTGCACATGTTCTCAGCTGTTTTATCAGGAACACTCACTCAAAACTTCATTTCATCATCTCTTCCACTGGGCACACAAACACACACAAAAAGGCCCCTTCTCAACTCCCCCCCCCCCAACCTGCAAGTCTTAAAAAAATAAAAAATGTATGTATGGGCATGTTAAATGCACAATCAATGCAATATTCAAGGACTTTGTGTGTGTGTTGTTTTTTTTTCCATACCTGTATAATGTGTTTCTGTAAATTTTTGTTCCTCCTCCCTCCTCCCCATGTATTATACGGTTTTATTTATTGTCTGGAGTTTAGAAAACCTCTCACAGTCCCAATCTGTGACTATATTTATTTTAGCTAATTTATTTGTGTAGAATTATTCCAACACTGTGCTTTTTATCTCTCTTGCTCCTGTGACAGGAGTGGTTGGTCCACAACTAGTTTTTTGCATTCCTCTCTTGTCTCTTTCTCCATTTTTTGTTTGTTTGTTTTTTGTTTCAAGAAGAAGAAGAATTAAAAAGTCTGACCATACCTGTTTTTTGGGTTTTTTGTTTTTTTCATTTCGGGTTGGAAGATGGAAAATTGTACAAAGTCTAATTTAAGGGAACTAGAGTGACTTTAAAAGTTAGTCAGTATGCCTTTTTGTCTGGTATTATTTACATACCAGAACTGTAAAGTAATGCTGTTTGGAAGGGTTTTAAATTATTGACATTATACAGTCTTTGTGCATTGGCTCTGGAAGGAAGCGTGGCAGAGTCATAAACCTTAATTTATTTTAATAGCCGTGTGTTCTGTGATCTGGTTGCATTTATGCAGCTTGGATATGAATTTTCTCTCTCTCTTCTGTTTAACAGTGTGAAATGTATGGAGATCATATTTTTTATACAGGTATTTCAATTAAACTTTTTTGTAGATAACCTGTGTGGCTTCTTCCTTTTGAACTCAGCTGTCCAGATACTGGTGGTTCTCAATACAATACTTGTAAAGAGACTGCAAGGAAACCTTTGCCCCTCCATATCCTAGAATAATAGAATAGCAGAATTAGAAGGGACCGCGAAGGTTATCTAGGAATCTTGCCCAATGACCCTGAGTTTGAGTCTTATGCTCTACCAACTGAGCTATCTACGGTCCCTGCTGAACTACAACTCCCATCTGCCTTAGCAAGCAGGGCCAAGAGCCTGGGGTGCTGGGAGCTGTAGTTTAACAACATCTGGAGGGCCAGAAAAGTTTGCCACATCTAGAGGGTGATGGGAACTGGGCTACAGGCCACCTCACAATGGCCGCAAGCAAATAGCTTGGCCTGATGTTACTGTTTCACAATGGCTGCCGCCGGCACTGCAGGCCAGATTACTCTAGCCTCGCATGAGCAACGGCATGAGATCCTCGTGTGCCTCTGCCTTCGCAACAAGTGTGATGTCACCTGAAATCAATACACACTCCCTGGGCTGCGCATAAATACTTCTCCAATTCAACAGGTTGCCATAGTTCTCCCTAGTGGGAGACTTGGTAGCCCGTGGTCCTAACCATGGCCACTTAGTTAAATCCCATAAGTTGTTCCCACTCTTGATCCTACAGCGAATCTAGCTTTACACAGAGTCAAGACAGCTGGTGGTATTTGCCCCACCTCACTCCCACAAAGGAAAAGCAGGGGCCTTAAAAACTTCCCACACAAACAGCAAGAGGATGGGTCTGTTAGTACTTTTTGCAAACGCAGATTCTTTGGGGGGGGGGATGCACTCAAAAATGCACAGAGGAAGAGTTCCTGAACACTGGCCGGTGGCGATCACACAGGGTCCCTGGATGTTTGACCGTCTATTGATCCCTGTGCCACCACTGTGATTGCTTCCCCGCTGCCACCAATCCATTTCTCTCGGGTACACACGGAGTCCAGACAGTTGTTAACATTAAACCAAATAAACAAGTTTATTTTATAAGCATTGACAAATTTATGGTTTCAGATAATTTTACTTGTCGGTTTTTTAATCTAGTTTCTTTACCGGCCTTGTTGTTTAGTCGTTTAGTCGTGTCCAACTCTTTGTGACCCCATGGACCAGAGCACGCCAGGCACTCCTGTCTTCCACTGCCTCCCGCAGTTTGGTCAAACTCATGTTTGTAGCTTTGAGAACACTGTCCAGCCATCTCGTCCTCTGCAGTCCCCTTCTTTTCCAGAGAGTCTTCTCTTCTCATGAGGTGGCCAAAGTATTGGAGCCTCAGCTTCACGATCTGTCCTTCCAGTGAGCACTCAGGGCTGATTTCCTTCAGAATGGAGAGGTTTGATCTTCTTGCAGTCCATGGGACTCTCAAGAATCTCCTCCAGCACCATAATTAAAAAGCATCAATTCTTCGGCGATCAGCCTTCTTTATGGTCCAGCTCTCACTTCCATACATCACTACTGGGAAAACCATAGCTTTTACTATAAGGACCTTTACCGGCCTATACCTTCCTAATAACTTCTAACTGATTATCCCAACTGTCTATCTTAACAGATTATCTCACTCTCTCACATCAAACTATCCCAACCCACAGACTTATCCTCCCTCTCTCTTCTCTAACACCCGACTGACTTCTTCACAACTCTTAACTCTAACTCCAACTCCTCCCCTTGGGTTCCCATTTGCCAATCGCTTCACACTCATTTAACCCTTTCCTTATGACCCAGCATGATGTCACCTAGGAGGGCAAACGCCACATGGCCCCTCAAGGGTTGGTAGGTGCCTTTCGCTGAGGCCTTTGGACCGGCCGACCCTCAAACCTCTAGGGTACCAGCTGCGAAGAGCCCTCTCTGGGCAGTGTGTCTGGAGGTTTCAAGTCGCCCAGTAATTTCGGTCAATGTGTTGAAATTTGTCAATTTCAAAGGGGCTATTCCAGTTAGTTGGCTACAAATGTTTATAAATGCTTCCCCTTTTTCAAACAACCACCTGGCACGACAGGGGGAAGTCTCCTTAAAACCCTTCCTTGTCACGCAAGCTTTCCATATGCAAAGTTTGTTTATCTATCTGGGTGGGGAGAGAGAGAGAAGACAGGTAGCATGTGCTTTTCCTGTACATTTGCAGTGCTCCTGAAGAGATGCTCATATTGGTGATGGCGCTGTGGGTTAAACCACAGAGCCTAGGACTTGCCGATCAGAAGGTCAGCGGTTCGAATCCCCGCAATGGGGTGAGCTCCCATTGTTTGGTCCCTGCTCCTGCCAACCTAGCAGTTTGAAAGCACCCTTAAGTGCAAGTAGATAAATAGGTACCGCTCCAGCGGGAAGGTAAACGACGTTTCCGCGTGCTGCTCTGGTTCGCCAGAAGCGGCTTAGTCATGCTGGCCACATGACCCGGAAGCTGTACGCCGGCTCCCTCGGCCAATAAAGCGAGCTGAGTGCCGCAACCCAAGTCGGTCACGACTGGACCTAATGGTCAGGGGTCCCCTTTACCTTTAAGCACTTAAAAGTCCTGGAAACTCTTCCATGCCCTCATATAATAGCCCTCAGTTGGAATTATTAGTGCTAATCCAGCAGAACTGTTGATACCTTTATGAGGCTTTGAAACACTGGAGTTCTTTCTTTCTTACAAAACTAAATGGCCCGACAAGTTTTGTATTGCTGATTTACAAGGGAAGGAGGGCTTTATTTTGACAGAGCAAATCCTGTCTCGATTGCCTTAGCAGCCCTGCCCCAACTCAAATCCTGAAATAATCCCTTCTCCCATTTGCTCTTGGAAGGGAAAGTTGTCATCTTCCAGATCAATTTACGGAGCAAGACTTGAAACACATTGGATGCCAAGCATTTTAACCCTTCAAAAATAGCTGAATATCAGGAACTAACTTAAATGGGCATCTACTCTCTCTTTTTTAGTTTTCTGTATGCAGTTTTCCTTGGTCAGCTAAAGGTATGAGAATGAAGATGTCAAAAACACGCGAAAGCTCATACCAATGACAAACTTAGTTGGTCTCTAAGGTGCTACTGGAAGGAATTTTTTTATTTTGCTTCGACTACGGCAGACCAACACGGCTACCTACCTGTAACCAAAACTACTCCTGTAATGTAGCTGGTAAGGAAAGGTGTGGTAGATGAGGGAGATAAGCAGAAATCCCCTCCAAGCAGTTTCACTGTGGAGTTTGATCTTCCCTCCTGGTTGTGCTCAGTGGAAAGCCAACGTCATTATATATGTGCATCAAGCTTTTCTAGGTCAGTGTTAAATTACATGGCGGCTAAGTTGGCACACACAAATCTACCTCGAAGCGCATACTGTAACAGCCGCATCTCTCCCACTTTCAAACCTTGAGCATCCCTTCTCAACACAGTCTTCTCCAATTCCCAAATCTGTTAAGTGGGAAAGGACGGGGACGTCTTGTGAGTACATCACCAGTTGCCCACAGAAAAGAGGGACGCAGGTGGCGCTGTGGTCTAAACCACTGAGGCACTTGGGCTAGCCGATCAGAAGGTTGGTGGTTCGAATCCCCACGACGGGGTGAGCTCCCGTTGCTCTGTCCTAGCTCCTGCCAACCTAGCACTTCGAAAGCACACCAGCGCAAGTAGGTAAATAGGTACCGCTCCAGCGGGAAGGTAAACAGCGTTTCCATGCACTCTGACTTCTGTCACGGTGTCCTGTTGTCCCAGAAGTGGTTTAGTCATGCTGGCCACATGACCCGGAAAGCTGTCTGTGGACAAACGCCGGCTCCCTCGGCCTGAAAGCGAGATGAGCGCTGCATCCCATAGCCGCCTTTAACTGGACTTAACCATCCAGGGGTCCTTTAACTTTTTATTTATTTTTTTGCCCATGGAGACTGAGAACCAGGTGATCGGGCAGTGAAGATTGCTTCCCCGGCGTTTAAATCTGGCTGAAACATGGGACAGCATCCTGCACTTCACCAGAGAGGGGGAACCTTGATAAGGGGGCAAAATGTACTCTGTGTGGCATACACAGTTGTGTCCTCCTTCAAAAGGGAACCCCCCTGGATCTCAGAAGGAAAGACAAGCGGGGTGCCTTCCACACCCCAGCATTTTGTGTTGGCACTGACCTTTAAAGGCCTCAACGGCCTCGGCCCAATATACCTGAAGGAGCATCTCCACCCCCATCGTTCTGCCCAGACACTGAGATCCAGCTCTGAGGGCCTTCTGGCAGTTCCTTCAATGCAAGAAGTGAGGTTACAGGGAACCAGGCTGAGGGCCTTCTTGGTAGTGGCATCTGCCCTGTGGAACACCCTCCCATCAGATGTCAAGGAAATAAACAACTATCTGACTTTTAGAAGGCATCTGAAGGCAGCCCTCTTTAGGGAACTTTTTAATGTTTGGTGTTTTATCATGTTTTTAATATTCTGTTGGGAGCCGCCCAGAGTGGCTGAGGAAACCCAGCCAGATGGGCGGGGTATAAATAACAAATTATTATTATTATTATTATTATTATTATTATTATTATTATTATTATTATTACGACTATTGTGCCAGTTCAAGAAGCTTTGTGCCTGATGGGATTTAGCAGGTGAAACCTCTTACTGGCCAATCCTATTCCAGTCTCTCTCTCTTTTCCCCCACATTTGTTCGGTTTTTGCTGAGCAACCTGCTCCGGCACCTTCCACAGCATCCTGACACTTAGCAATTTAGCAGCTAAGGCTTATATCATTTGAGCATCACCTGCCAAACTGCTTTAAAAGGCACCAGAGCCGGTTCAGGGAAAGGAACAGCAACCCGAATGGAAAAGCTCTGCCATCCTACCAATTCTGCTAGGACCTCACAGCCCCCTGTGCTGTTCCTATTGAAATGTGGGTTTTACATTGGAATCACTCCCACCTATGTCGGTCTTATCGAATTTTGCTTTGGCTTTTCACACCTGTCTAATCTGTCCGGGGACTGTTGGTTTCGACAGTTGCCGCCAGTCAGTTTAACAGCTTCGATATAGTCAATTCCAGTCTTTAGGATCAGAGAATTGCAGAATTGGAACACACCCTGAGGATCAACTCCCCGCAATGCAGCTGTCTCATACAGGGTTCGAACCTGCAACCTTGGTGTTGTTCACACCACACTCTAACCGACTGAGCTATTCACTGGGACAAACTTTTGCTTCCACTACGAAAAGCTGTCAAGCACAGGGTTTTGTCGTCCCCATCCCTCCTTGCAACAAATACATCTCCAAAGCCATGTCTCTTCATTCCTCTTCTTCCTAGTGCATTTAAATAATAATAATGTTTACTTCGACAAAATAATGCTGTAACGAAGCAACTAAACTGCCTTCCACATGGTAGTTTAGCGCCCTCTGTTGGTCCAACCGAAGCACATTGTCTTCGAGAGCCATGGTTGTTTTGCAGACACCTGTAGACAGGTGTCTTTAAGAATGGAAAAAGCAGCGCAGGTCGGCTTCTGAAATGTTCCACCAGGTAGGAAAGGATTCCATTATAAATAAATGATAGACAACAATGCTGCAATTTTCTTTTTTAACTTCTCCCAGGGCACGGCGGAAACTGAGTAGACGACATCTATTTACCTGCGACGCTTCTGTCCTGAGTTCAAAAACAAAGAGCCTGGCCGCCTTTCCACAATCAGTACATCATGTTTGCAAAAAGGAATTTGACGAATGAGTTAGCTTCGTAGCAGACGTTCCGGTTACGGTAATGTGTGTGGTCACCCACAGACATTCGTCACCCTGGAATATTTGACCTAGAAACCTTGTGGTGAGCACATGTTTCAGTGCGTCTGAATTCAACAGGAGTTCAGAGTTGCCTCCCTGCTTACGTCTTCAGCTTAAGTTGAATGAGATATGCTTCACCTGAGCTGCACGGTGCTCAGTTTTATTCTGATCAGCTGGGTAACAATACCATCACAACCAGTAATGGAAATATTTCCGGGTTCCTGGAAGTAGCTCGGGATTCCCCCTACCCACTTTTTTTAAGAAAACAAAAGCAAATGTGTTTTATTTGAGTTATATTTATTATCCAGCCTTAGGAGCAGGGAGAGGAGAAGCAAAAGAAGGTAATGTTCCTGTATTTTAATAGTGTAGAAGAGGGAATTTTGGATGCAACTGAGGAAAATTCTACCATACAGTGGTACCTTGGTTCTCAAACTTAATCCGTTCTGGAAGTCTGTTCCAAATCAAAAGCGTTCCAAAACCAAGGTATGTTTTCCCATAGAATGTAATGCAAAATGGATTAATCCATTCCAGACTTTTAAAAACAACCCCTAAAACACAGTCCATTGATCCATAAAATGAAAGCAGTAATCAATGTACTATACTATAAAATAAAGAAGACAGTATTGTAGATGATAAAAATTAAAATTATTATTATTTCCTTACCTGCACTGATGATAGTCATTGTTTGGAAGGGGGGCTTTTATCCATTTCTGCAGTCACACAATCAATCAATCAATCAATCAATCAATCAATCAGTGGCTGAACTGGGTTCCGCAGAGTCACAAAAACAAATTAACTGAAAAAGCTTCAAAACCAAAAACGCAAAATAAATAGCAAAAACAAAAGCGCCAAACTTAATCTGTTCTGGAAGTCTGTTTGACTTCTGAAATGCTCGAAAACCAAGGGGCAGCTTCTGATCGGTGCAGGTGCCCCGGAAACAATAGCCGACAGCTGCACCGGACGTTCAGCTTCTGAAAAACGTTTGTAAACCAGAACACTTACTCCGAGTTTTGGGCAGTTGAGAACCAAGACATTTGAGTACTCCTTTGCATTTGGATCAGGACTGGCCACTTTTTAGTGGTACTGAAACTGATAAGTTTGCTGGCATATAGATAAAATCAGTGGCAAATCTTCAGGGACTAACAACACAGTCCTGGGCCTGTCAACTTAGAAGAATGTCCCGCTGAGTTCAGTAGAGATTGCTTTTAGATGGGATGGCCAAATCAGTCAATTTTTCATTTTTCCAGTGGGTTCTCCATATTTCCACATCAGTTTTCCATTTTTATTTTTTTGGGGGGGAAATCCTCGTGGAAATGTGTCAACATTTTAGTGTGCATTTTCTCCCAATCTACACATTTCCTATGCAATTATCAAAATGCACATTATCGTAAAGCAACTCCCCCGAAGATGCAGTTTTGTGCTTTCCTTTCACTGTTATGTGCATTTCTATGCACGCTTTATCCTCGTATGTGCGTTTTTGCACCCATTGCTTGGCCGGAGACCAGCACGGCCAGATTGAGAGAAGTACAAATTTCAGGTGTATCGGGAAGTGCAAATGGCAAGCTCGCATTTCAGTGCAAGCCAAAACAAATTTCTTCCCCATCTCTGCTTTCTTTTTTTTCTTTTTCCTTTTTTCTTTGGATGAAAAAATTCTTTACTGAAATTCATTAATGTCATTACAGATTTAACTTCACACATACACATACACATACACATACATACTATACTATATATATATATATATATATATATATATATATATATATATATATATATATTTTTCTTAAATTAGTTTAACTTAGAATGTTAATTTGACCTTCTAATTCCACTTAGATATCAGCTAAGCTAAAATCATATAATGGTACATAAAATAAAATAAAACAACAACAACAAACTGAAGTAAAATAAATATAGACTTCCCATCATTTCCCGATATAGTTGACATTTGTGATTTTGAATGTACTTATAATTATTACCTTACATTTAATTTACTTTCTAATACTTTCTTACAACCTAGCGTACCGATTTTCCTTTATTTCTTAATATTTTATGTATACAAGGGTCATTCAAACACTACCATAGATAATATGCCGCTGTTATTTTTTTGTAAGTATCTCTTAAACATTTCCCATTTTTGAGAAAATAATTGTTTGGTGTTACCTCTTAACCTATTTGTTACTTCAGCCATTTTCACGTAGTCTAATAATTTATTTTGCCATTCTGTTAGCTTTGGCATCTTTCCCCCTTTCCAATTAGATGCTATTGATAGATGGGCAGCCGCTGTTGCATATAAAACTATTTCTCTTATATTTTTCGGAATGTCTCTACCTAAGATTCCTAACAGAAAGGGTTCTGGTTTCTTTAAAAATGTTAATTTGAACTTTTTTTTTCATCTTATCATAAACAATATTCGAAATATTCCAAAAATCTCTGCTTTCAGGGGCAGCTGACACCATCCAGTTGCCCCCCCCCCCCCCGTCATTTTGGATAACAACTCTTATCAGCCCCAGCCGGTTGTTTTGGAACTACAGCTCCTAAGGTTCTTGGTCCTCTCTAGCTGTCTCGGACTACAACTCCCATCAACCCCAGTCAGCAGAGCTGGGTTGGCTGATGGAAGTTGTAGTCCAAAGCAGTGAACTCGAACCTCGGATAGCTCAGTGTGAGACCCTTAATCTCGTGGGTTCAAGCAAAAGATTCCTGCAAAGCAAGGGATTGGAACAGATGATCCTTGTGGTCTCTTTCAACCCTATAATTCTATGATTTTATTATTCAAGTTTGTGAAAGTTATCATACAGGATGATTGCATTAATATCTGCACAGGTTGCAGAGAAGTTTGAGAAGGCCACAGAGAGCAGCTTTGTGGACTGCGCCCAGCAATAGTGCCGTAAAATGACTGCTTAGTTTCAAAATTTCCCACTGTCTCCAAAGCTTCGAGGCTACATAATCCCAGATCAATGCTGGCAATTGATAGCGAATTCCTAAATTCCTGCCAAACTAGACACATCATCCATAAATCCTTATTCAGCACTTGTCCGCATTAAAATTACCCCGATCAAATAAAATTAATTGATTTTCCAATGGATCTAGTTAAATCAGGGCAAACGGATGGCACCTCTTAATTTAACCAAGTCTCAGATCAATGAGCTCCCCCCCCTTTTTTCCTTTTTTTTTTTTTTTTGCTCCTGTGCCTTTTTTGCATGCCAATTATAGAACAAGTTAAAGGCACACTTGAGGGGCTATCTCTATTAGGAGAAGGGAGAAAGTTTGCATGTTACGAATGCCAAGTCCAAATGAAAGGCAAGCTTGCTGATAGGGAGGTTTTTATTTGAAACTCTTCCATGATAAAGATCAAGGTGCTGGCAGCAGTTTCTGAGACAGAGGACATTCCCAGCCCTTCTTTCAGATGCCAGGAAATGAACCTGGGACATTCTGCATCCCCCCCCCCCAAGTTGTTGACATAATAATAATAATAATAATAATAATAATAATAATAATAATAATAATTTATTTATACCCTGCCCATCTGGCTGGGCTTCCCCAGCCACTCTGGGCGGCTTATAGCACATAAAAATACAGGACTGCCTTCAGGTGTCTTCTAATAGTCAGGTAGTTGTTGATTTCCTTGACATCTGATGGGAGGGCGATCCACAGGGTGGGCACCACTACCGAGAAGGCCCTCTGCCTGGTTCCCTGTATCCTCACTTCTCACAGGGAGGGAACCGCCAGAAGGCCCTCGGAGCTGGACCTCAGTGTCTGGGCAGAACGATGGAGGTGGAGACGCTCCTTCAGGTATACTGGACCGAGGCCGTTTAGGGCTTTAAAGGTCAGCACCAACACTTCGAATTGTGCTTGGAAACGTACTGGAGCCAATGTAGGTCTTTCAGGACTGGTGTTATCTGGTTTCGGTGGCCACTCCCAGTCACCAGTTTAGCTGCTGCATTCTGGATTAGTTGTAGGTCACCTTCAAAGGTGGCCTCACGTAGAGAGTGTTGCAGTAGTCCAAGCGAGAGATAACCAGAGCATGCACCACTCTGGCAAGACAATCTGCGGGCAGGTAGGTTCTCAGCCTGCATACCAGATGGAGCTGGTGGACAGCTGCCCTGGCATCCATCTGTCTTAGGAGTTAACAGAATGCACCTCCGGAGGTGAAGCCAAACCACTGGAGAAACACAGCACCTGCTTTGGCTGTAGAAACCAGTAACTCCCTGGGGCGTGAGCCTAAGCAGCATGTATGGAGGTCCTGGACTGCCCAGACGACAAGGCTCACTGATGTGGTCCAAAGGAAAGAAGAGCAATATATTTGGCACTAACTTGACCGCAGGAGTTGTTGGAAGTTAACGTGCCCACCTGATGCTCCCACTGCCTTGCACACACCTCACCAAGCTTCCTGCCCTTCTCCATCTCAGCAACCAGCATTAGAAAGCCAGGTGAGCAATGGCTGCTACGAACTATGTAGCACTGTAGAAAGTAAATGAGAGCAGGCCTTATAGATCTGTCCTCTGCCAACCAGGATGCAAGTTGACCTGAAGCACAATCATTGCCATTAGCCTCTCTTTGGAAGTCTTGTATTTTCTGAACACGGACATAAGCATCCCCCAAGGAGCTTCCAGTGTCCTCCTTCCGACATCTAGCAATACCAGTCCAACAGAAGCTTAGAAAGTGCCCCTACTTTCATATAATTGCACTCCTTAGTTATTGTTTTTTTAAAAAAATAACACTTTCAAGCATATCCACAAATTTCACAACTCTGTCCCTGAATGTCCTTCATTTTCTCACACTCAAATCTTTGGAGAGGGTGGGGGATGGGGGAGAAATCAGAGTGATAAAACTAATAACCAGGTCCAGTTGTGCATCTTGGAGATAATTAAAGGTAAACGTAAAGGGACCCCTGACCATTAGGTCCAGTCGTGGCCAACTCTGGGGTTGCGGCGCTCATCTCGCTTTATTGGCCGAGGGAGCTGGTCGTACAGCTTCCGGGTCATGTGGCCAGCATGGCTAAGCCGCTTCTGGCGAACCAGAGCAGCGCATGGAAACGCCATTTACCTTCCCGCCAGAGTGGTACCTATTTATCTACTTGCACTTTGACATGCTTTCGAACTGCTAGGTTGGCAGGAGCAGGGACCGAGCAACAGGAGCTCACCCCATCGCAGGGATCCGAACCAACGACCTTCTGATCAGCAAGCCCTAGGCTCTGTGGTTTAACCCACAGTGCCACCTGCATCCCATTGGAGATAAGTAGTCACTCCAAATAAGAATGTGACCCCTTCCACTTGCCTTAGCAGTGGAACCAGGCAGAGGGCCTCCATGGTAGTGGCACCCGCCCTGTGGAACGCCCTCCCACCAGATGTCAAAGAGAAAAATAACCACCAATCTTTTAGAAGACATCTGAAGGCAGCCCTGTTTAGGGAAGCTTTTAATGTTTAATAGGTTATTGTATTTTAGTGTTCTGTTGGAAGCCGCCCAGAGTGGCTGGGGAAACCCAGCCAGATGGGCGGGGTATAAATAATAAATTATTGTTATTGTTATTGTTATTGTTATTGTTATTGTTATTTATTAAGTTCAGCTTTGCATAGTTGGAGATGTATAGCTTCCTTGCTGGACAAAATAATATGCACTTTTTTGTGACAAAGTAATACTAATAAATAAATAAGAATAAAAATGTGCACCCCACCACCAAGACCATTCCATTGTAACTATCCAACCTTCCAAAATTTCAACACCTCTTGCAATGGTTTCACCCCTTTCCATTTTAACAGTACAAATTCTACAAACACCCTCCATATCTTCTCAAAATCATTCCTCTTGCATATTCCCCATCTTACCTTAATGGCACATGTTAATTTATCATTAATAGCTATATCGCACACCTCTTTATACCATTCTTCCATTTTATATTCTGCTTGCCCCTTTCACTTCCTAGTTATAATAATTTGTGCAGCTGTCAATAAATTTGTGAGCAAGTCTTTCATAGCCTGTGAACCTTCCCTCCCACTGTAAATTGATAATAATGCTACCTCTGGACTTTCGGTCAGCTTTCCCCCAGTGATTTCTGTTATCTCCTTAAACACCCTTTGCCAGAAAAATTGTACATATTTACACCTCCACCACATGTGAAGGTAATTCCCTGTTTCCTGGCATCCTGCACTTTTTCTTAAGGAAAGAAGAATCACAAGAGTTTGGTTGTTTGTCTCTCCTTCAACCCCATCTCCAACTTAAATTAGGTCCAGGAAGTTAGCCTGGAACTCCAATTTGAACAGATTGAAAATACTTCTTGATTGATTCATAAACCTTCCATTTAAGAGACAAGGGAGAGTTTCGTCCTTATGCTACCACGTCCTTGCTCCCAAATTAGGGTAAATGATAGCCTGGCAAGGCAATGTACTTTCCAAAGACATAAGCAGATCATCAAACAGCTGAGCCTCATAATTAGGAACCTGAAACCAGGAAAAAAATTATTTTCAAATGATTACATGTTGCTCATGCAAAAACTGCAGACACGTACAATCCTAGCAGAGATTTCATTAGAAAATTAAATTAGTTCCTCGCATATGTCACACATGCAGGAGAGTTACATTCTTTCATGTATAATTACACCGACTCTATCAGGTATTGTGCTCGCGGTGCTGAAGACTTTGACACCGATTGGCTGAGCGGGTGTGATGGCATAGAATCCTCTTCGCACACATTCCAGCGATTCAGGGAACAGGCTTTCTGGATGCATGATGATCAGTTTCTTTGAAGGAAAGAAATGTTGTCAGTTTGGCTGGGATTAAAGCTTTACGGAGGAGGCTGAGAACCAGGAGGTCGAGGCAGGTAGCTCCAAGGGAAGGCGACTGAACAAAAGGTTCAATGAACTGACAGTCAGGAGCCAAGCAATAGAGAAGAGGAGAAAATGCTGAAGTTCAGGAGTGGCTATGTGCTGGGAAGAACAAGGACGGGAGCTCCAGGCAGGATGGCTGAAGGCAATGGGGCAACGTCTCATTACCATGAGAAAGATAAGCACTGAAACCGTAGGACTGGGAGCCAAAATTGCACATGCAACAAGAGGTGTCGTCTCAGGACCAGCCAAATGCCCAGAGCAAGGTGGTGTCTCCCCAATTCCACTACTCCATGCAGGCTCCTGGGCCTCTTCAAACCAGTAGCTCAGCTTGTTGTGAAGTCAACATGCGTCCATTTCCAGGGGTGACAATTCTTCCTCTTCTACCATCCCTGCATAACTCAGTAGAGAGAAGGATGGAGACAAAACTAGAATTAGTCATTGGTTTTAGTGCCACCTATTGTGTGCCAAGGCCCCCGTGGTGAACAATAAACACACAGACACAAGTATTTTGGTTTATGGGTTCAAATAGGCCATAGCTTTATTGGTTACAGGTGTGAGTGGTTTGACTTAGGCATTGGGGTGAAGCCAGGCTAGATCTTGGCTCCTGCCTGTCTGCAGGGAGTCCATCTAAGAGTAAACTACCGATAGGGGGAGCCCTATGACTTACATCAAATGGGGCACCCCAGGGGATCCCTGTCGGGGTTGTGACATGGCCCTAGCACACGTCCGGGCATCAGACAGAATCCATACCCCAGATCCCTTTAACACAGCAGTTCTCAACCTGTGGGTCCCCAGATGTTGTTGGACTACAACTCCCATCATCCCTGAGCTCTGGCCTTGCTAGCTAGGGGTGATGGGAGTTGTAGTTCAACAACATCTGGGGACCCACAGGTTGAGAAAGACTGCTTTAATAGGACACCCTTACTCAGGAGGGCAAGGCAAAGGCTACAACCTCCCCTCCACCCAAACAAAGGCTTACCCAATGCCTAACCTCACACAAAGTTGTGACGATTGCTACCAGGTAGGTGAAAATCAAATGGCCGGTGCCAGTTTGCCAAGTGGGAAAATTCCTCTCCAGCCCCAACGATATGGTGGCTGGCAAGGGTTCATAGCAAGGTGGTATCAGAGCAATGCGGGTGGCTCTGTGGGTTAAACCACAGAGCCTAGGACTTGCCAATCAGAAGGTCGGCGGTCGAATCCCCGCGACAGGGTGAGCTCCCGTTGCTCTGTCCCAGCTCCTGCCAACCTAGCAGTTCGAAAGCACGTTAAAGTGCAAGTAGATAAATAGGTACCGCTCCGGCGTGAAGGTAAACGCCGTTTCCGTGCGCTGCTCCGGTTTGCCAGGAGTGGCTTAGTCATGCTGGCCACATGACCTGGAAGCTGTACGCCGGCTCCCTCGGCCAATAAAGCGAGATGAGCGCCGCAACCCCAGAGTCGGTCACAACTGGACCTAATGGTCAGGGGTCCCTTTACCTATCAGAGCAAAGCATGAAAAGACGGTGGGCGGGTTGGGAGATCCAGCGAAAAAGGCAAGAGAGAGTGTCCTGGATAGCTGCACTGAGGTTAATTCTCCCACTGCCATGCCCCCTCTCGCCACTGATTGGTCAGAGTGACCGGGATGATGCAGAAGGAGGCGTCAACTCCCCCAGGCTGGATCACTCTCGGGTCCTGGCTGCCTGGCCGCAACTCCGTCCTCCGAGAAAGGTGAGCGGACCTGTTGGTCTCCTTGCTTTCTGCCCTACCTCTGCAACGGGCATCAGCCTCTTAATGGAATATTGGATCCTGCCTTTAAGGTAAAAGTAAAGGAACCCCTGACTATTAGGTCCAGTCGTGGCCGACTCTGGGATTGCGGCGCTCATCTCGCTTTATTGGCCGAGGGAGCCGGCGTACAGCTTCCGGGTCATGTGGCCAGCATGACTAAGCTGCTTCTGGCGAACCAGAGCAGCGCACGGAAATGCCGTTTACCTTCCCGCCGGAGCGGTACCTATTTATCTACTTGCACTTTGACGTGTTTTCAATCTGCTAGGTAGGCAGGAGCAGGGACCAAGCAACGGGAGCTCACCCCGTCACGGGAATTCGAACCGCCGACCTTCTGATCAGCAAGTCCTAGGCTCTGCGGTTTAACCCACAGCACCACCCGTGTCCCATGGATCCTGCCTTACCCTGAGTCAAACCATTGGTCCATCTTGCTCAATTCTGTCTACATTCAGCGGCATAAGGCTCCCCAGAGATTCAGTCTGGAGTCATTCCCACCTAGAGATGCCAAACATTGAACCTGTGATTGTCTGCAGGCAATGCATTCAACTACCAACGAGCTACAGCTCTTTCCTCCACCAAAGCGCCCAGTCCTACAACTCCAGAAGGTACCCTCTGCTATTTAAAATCAAGAAGAAAGCCTTGTTTGTGTCCCAGTAGCTCTGTAGGAATTTTCTCACATGGGAGCTCTCTGCGGAGTGTCATATTACTGCCCTGTTCAGATGACTGGCAGGTTGACAGCACACCACTTCTTGGCATAGTTGCCAACATGACATGTGACCAAATACACATGCACCAATTTTATTTTACGTTACCCCCGAGGAAAAGAAAAGGTAAGCTCAGTTCCTCCCAATTCTTCTGGAATTTGGTAAGCAGAGAAAATATACTCCCCTGAAATTTAATTCAATACTTCTTAATTATTGAAGAGGGGTGTTTCCCCCCCGGGAGTAATTGAGTTAGGAAAATTACCCGGACTGTTTCCCCCCCTTGAGTTCTCTCTTTCCTCCCTCGCGATACAGAATCGCCCTGGCCCATTGTGTGATCTTTGCAAATTTGATGATGCATAGTGTCTAGACACAGCCCAACGCCACATTGCTGCTGCTATCTTTATATCCTCCCGAATCATTTATATTCCAAAGACACTGTTAGGCAGACCTCACTGAAGGCAGAGCATCTTCAAACAAGAAATTAAGTCTATTGTGTCAAGAAAACCCCCCACAAATCCTTGCTTTTCTCTTTAGCAATTGTAAAAGCTGCTATCGGCTGCTCAAGGGGGGGGGGCTATTCGCCCCCCCCTTCCTTTTTGGCATCCTCCCTAGAGCTGACACCTTCAATGGATCACCAGAGAGAAATAAATATTTTGGAGCACCATCGTCAGGCAGTATTGATTTCAAAGGGCCGTTTCTCATAGGCTCACACCCCGCAACAGGTGGAATGCGAGCAAATAAATGACCTTCTTGGGAGATCATAATTGTTATGATTGGATTGCAGAGCGGGAAAGCCAGGTGTTTTCCACTCAAAATATCCCCTACTGGGGGGGGGGCACACCCCAATAAACAATTTCCTGCTTTGTTTTCTGGCAAAATAAGGGAAGGAAGGACACAACAATAGGCTATAGTCTGATATTAACAGGAAGCGAGAAAAGCAAATTTCTCCCTTTCTGGTTTGCCTTCTCCTACACCCCTCTTGAAGAATTTCTAACATTAATTTTGAAATTGGAGAACGAGCAGGTTTGCTCTTGCTTTTCCCAACTTTTTTTCCCCTTTGGGCCACGTGCCTTTGTGAAGTGCTTAGAAATCATCTTGGTAAGTTTGTCTGCTTGTATGCTAGCACTGGGACGCGGGTGGCGCTGTGGGTAAAACCTCAGCGCCTAGGACTTGCCAATCGCATGGTCGGCGGTTCGAATCCCCGCGGCGGGGTGCGCTCCCGTTGCTTGGTCCCAACGCCTGCCAACCTAGCAGTTCGAAAGCAAGTCAAAGTGCAAGTAGATAAATAGGGACCGCTTACTAGCGGGAAGGTAAATGGCGTTTCCGTGTGCTGCGCTGGCTTGCCAGAGTAGCTTCGGCACGCTGGCCACGTGACCCGGAAGTGTCTGCGGACAGCGCTGGCTCCCAGCCTCTAGAGTGAGATGAGCGCACAACCCTAGAGTCTGTCAAGACTGGCCCGTACGGGCAGGGCTACCTTTACCTTTATCTTTTATGCTAGCACACACACACACCGAAAAGGGAGAGGTTTCTGTAGCAAATTGCCCTAAGCTGCTTTAAAGAGGAGAAGTTGCATGACCTAACAATTTGGCTTTAGAACAAAACAAATTACGGTACCTGTTTAGACACCTGGTTTCCTCCTCAGTGCTGTGATAGTTCTGAATTAGCTTTGCTGGATCAAGAAAACATTAAGGAATAGAGATTTTTTTATTAAAACGAAACAGCAAAACAAAACAACAACAACCACACAGCATTGTTAATTTCTGGTTAAAGTGGCTGACACTCTGGTGAGCAACCAATTTTATTGCCTACCTCCCAAAGTGAATAAAATAATTTTTTTGGTACCATAATCCTTTTTCTAAGAGTGCTGTGGCTTTACCTCTTCTGCCAAATCAAAAGCATGCGTGTTTATCATTACCTGATAAGGAAAGCCTTTTTAAAAAACCAAATCACTGCTGCATTAATTCTAGTCTAGCTCAACAACTTTTGGGTTTTCCTTTTTTAAAAAAGTGTTCTGGTTTTTACTTTTTCAAATATGGCAACCCTAGTATTCAAAGAGACTTCGCCGATTGAAATTTTTGACCCCCAATAGTGTAACAAATCAGCTCCACCTCTTTGTGGGGGCGTGTTGTGGGCCAGCTGCCAAGCCTCCCCCCTCAATGTGGGGGGTGGGACTGTGTCCCGCCTTACGCTGGGGAGGCCCGGCCACGCCAGTTAGCCAAGCAGCCAATCAGGCAGCTGGGGGGCGTGGCCGGGGCAATTTAAACCATGGTGCAACGCTGAATCACCCCTTTTCAGTCTCGTGCCGCGCATCTCCCACCCTTTTTCCAGGTTGCGTCATTGGCCTTGCTATGGACGTTGCTGTTGAGGGGCCTGGCAGGACTTTTTCCACTTGGCCACGTGGCACCGGCCACTTGGTTTTCGCCTACTTTGTAGCAATCGCCACAACTTTGTAAGGTTTGGCGGTTAGGCATTGGAATAGCAATGGGGGGGGGAGCTGAGGGGCGGCCATCACCTGCCCCTCCACACTTAAGGGTATTCCATTAAAGGAATCCGGAGGTGTGGATCTCGTCTGAAACTTGGGGGGGGGGGAATAGAGACATGCCGCGACCCCAGCAGGAACCCAGGGGGTGCTCTAGTCGATCCACATCGTTGTGGCTCCCCCTACTGGTGGTTTAGCCTTACCAGACTCCCTGCAAGGCGGGCACGAGTCATATATAGTCTGTTGATGCCAATGCCTAAGCCAATACAGTGGTACCACGGGTTACAGACACTTCAGGTTACAGACTCTGCTAACTCAGAAAGAACTTTGCTTCAGGAAGAGAACAGAAATTGAGCGATGGTGGCGTGGCGGCAGCGGGAGGCCCCATTAGCTAAAGTGGTGCTTTAGGTTAAGAACAGTTTTAGGTTAAGAACGGACCTCCAGAACGAATTAAGTTCTTAACCCGAGGTACCACTGTACCGCTCACATTCTATAAACACTAAAGTTGTGGCCTAAATTTTGCCCATTAACATTAACCTAAAATTCTGTGTCCTTGTGTCTTTATTCTCAGGGGGGTGGTTTGGGGCTTCAACACACAACAGAAGCAATTAAATGACTTTCCTTTTATTCCAAATTTACGCCGTTAAAATGGCAAACCTGGAGTGGATTTTAGCGTAGAAGGACTCTGAACTTGGTTTCATCCCCAGTTACAATAAATTCGGTGAGGCTAGAATTTCTAATCCCATGTAAAAACGACGGCACGTTTGAAACGAACAAATTTATAATGGCAGAAGTTTTCACAGAGTGAAGCCCACTTGCTTGTGAGCTCTTAGTCTGCGGGTATGTAAAGGAGAAAATCGTGAGGTGGGAGTTGAAGGGCAATAATATTCAAAATATTACCGCTGGCAATGTGAGCTTCAATGTATGTTTAATAGGCCGCTGCTTTACAGAAGCCATTTGGTAATAATTGGTGAGGTCAAGGTAGAAAGTGTGGTTATCTGTTGATAAGATTGAGATAAGCAATTCTCTTGCATCTGTGAATTGTGACATGAAATTTATTGCATCAAATTTGTCCCTTAAGCTCAAAATCAGGGAGGGGGTAGCAGTGATGAAGACTTTTGCCCCGACAGCAAAATTTATATGGGGCTCTTGACTGACTTTGAACAGAATGTCAGTAAGCATGAAGCGTTATAAGAGTCCATTCTCTGAAATACATGCAAGCTCGATAAAAAGAGAGGTAAGAAATATGAAATATGAAAGTCTGGGAATTAGTCATGTGCATAGGAAGGGATGGATATAATTATCAGTTTTAATATCTTGCTGAAAGAAAACACCTGCCTTTTTTGTTTTATTTGTACGACACACCTGCCAGTTGAAATAAAATAGATGACATCTGAACTCCGCACGGCTGGAGATTTCTGAGCGGCAACTTATTTCACGTACTGGAGTGAAAATGTATTGGGAGTGTATTTTAGGAATTATCAGAGAAGTCGTTTGTAACGAGACCACGTCAAGTCTGCCGGTAATTCTGTTGGGTAATATATAAAGCATCCTATAAAGGATGTATTAATTGGCATCTTGTTATTGACAGCTAGATTATTATTGGCAAAATATTGGGAGAACAGCTTGCTTCCTAGTTCGGACGAGTGGATGATAAAAATGTGGCAGATGGTCTCAAGGAATAAGTTAACTTGTTTTTAGACAACTGTGGGATAAGGAAAATGCGCCCATTTTTTATTTTTATTTTTTGGTAGCTTTGTCTCCTTATATCAATTGCTGGAAGGTTCCGAAAGAAATATCCAGTCTGGACAATATCATCAGGCAAAGGTTGGAAAAGGCCGCAGAGCAGGAGTGGAACACCTGCTCAGTGGTGTAGCAGGGAGCAGAAGCACAGGGTGCAAAATTTCAACACCTGGTGCTGCCTCAGTACAGCTGCACAACTGGATCACTGGTTGTCAGAGGCTGGACTGAGCAGGAATGGTGGGGACCCCCCTCCCTTCTCCTGAACCTGAGAACAGGAGGACAGTGTAGATTTACAACATAATATATAATCTGAAGCGGGACGCGGGTGGCGCTGTGGGTTAAACCACAGAGCCTAGGGCTTGCCGATCAGAAGGCCGGCGGTTCGAATCCCCGCGACGGGGTGAGCTCCTGTTGCTCAGTCCCTGCTCCTGCCAACCTAGCAGTTCGAAAGCATGTCAAAGTGCAAGTAGATAAATAGGTACCGCTCTGGTGGGAAGGTAAACGGCATTTCCGTGCGCTGCTCTGGTTCACCAGAAGCGGCTTAGTCATGCTGGCCACATGACCCGGAAGCTGTACGCCGGCTCCCTCGGCCAATAAAGCGAGATGAGCGCCACAACCCCAGAGTCGGTCACAACTGGACCTAATGGTCAGGGGTCCCTTTACCTTTATACAATCTGAGGATTGGGGAAAAAACTGTGGAAAACAGATTTAAAATTTACAGATTGTGCTGTTTTGAAAGAAAATTATATGAAAATGATGTATAGATGGTACATAACACCAGTACAGGTAGCAAAAATGTATAAAACCGAGTCAAACATATGTTGGAAATGTAAAGAAAAGGAAGGGACTTTTTATCATATGTGGTGGGAATGCAGAGAAATTTTTTTTAAAATGGGAAATGATATATAACGAATTGAAGAAAATGTTTAAAATGACATTTGTTAAAAAAAACCAGAAGCATTTCTGTTAGGGATTGTAGACCTGCCAAGGAAAATAAAGAATTTATTCATGTATGCAACAATAGCGGCAAGAGTCTTGATAGCACAAGGATGGAAGAATGAGGAAACCCCGACAAAAGAACAGTGGCAAGAGAAATTGATGAACTATGCAGAGCTGGCTATACTAGCATATAAACTGTGAGATAAGGACAACTGTGACTTCAAAGAAGAATGGGAACTTTTTACAACTTACTTAAAAAGGCAGCAAAATGAACGGGACTCCTTGGCAGGATTTGAATAAGCATACACAAATTTATTGATTGTTAACATAGCAGACAGATAATATAAGGATTTATACAATTTCACAGTATGCAGAGAATAATATGTGCTGAAAAATCAGAGAGAGGAGCTGAGGGAAGTCTTGAGGGGGAGGGAAGGAGAGTTTGATGGGGAGGTGGAGGAGAAGGGAGGGAATAACGAATATGAGATGTTTTGATATTTTAATATGTTGAAATTGTTAATTTTTTTAAGGGAAATATTAGAAGAGGAACAGTGCGAAGAAGAAGAAGTACTAGGGGAGAGACAGCTGACAGATTCAGTGACCTTGGAAAGCATTCCCGACCTCCCCTCTCCCAGGACCAGGTGGGCATTGAGAGTGGTGGAACAGAAAGCTCAGAAGCAGAAAGCTCAGTTTGGCCAACGCAGGGGTGACATAGAATAGGAGAGAAAGACTGGGTTGAACTTTTCTCGGAACAACACCATTATCTTAGATAGACTACATTCCTTCGTCTCCAATCCCTCCCACAGGGGCAGCCAAGAAGCAGATAAACAAAAAAATAGTTCTTACCAAGTAATTTATTCACTACGCACACAGAGAGATGATTCTGAATTGCAGACGTGCATCTATGTGTGTCGCAGGTTTGGAATCCAGAAAAAAACAACAACCTAAATTTCAAGAACGTCAAGGCAGGGGCGGAGGAAGGGGGTGCGGTGGGGGCGAGCTGCCCCGGGGGTCACCACTGAGGGGGGGTGACAAAATGCTGGATGGCACTCACTCTCTCCTGGGCGTCTCTCCTGGGAGTGACACGGTGGCTTGGGCGCTGCCCCAAATGGTCTGCCAGCCGCCTCCCCCCCATCTGTAGGATGGCTGAGTGGGAGGAGGCAGGCAGACTCCTTGGAGGCCCCACGAAGCGTCCTGCCCCAGCTGGCCCCACCCCACAGGCAGCTGGCCCCGCCCCCACGGCCAGGGCATGAGCGCTGCCCCAGGCACCCAATCGGCTTGCTCCGCCACTGCGTCCAGGGCACTGCGGATTCTGAGACACCCAGGAACTGCAAGCTTTGGCACTATCACTTCATACGACTGCATCTGCTTAATGCTCTTACCATCAGCAGTAACACTGGTAGGAGAACCAAACGATGCTAACCTCCCTGCCAAATTTCCCTTCCCAGTCTCCCTCATGACAAGTGGTACAGTCATCCCTCGGGTTACAGACGCTTCAGGTTGCGTTTTTTCAGGTTACGGACAGCTGAAACCCGGAAGTACCGGAACGGGTTACAGCAGTCACGCATGTGCAGAAGCGCTAAATTGCGCTTTGCGCATGCGCAGAAGCGCCGAATGGCAATCCTTGTGTGCACAGACGTACAGAAGCAGGTTGCGAACGCTGCAGGTTGCGAACGTGCATCCAGCACGGATTACGTTCACAACCCGAGCGTCCATTGTAGTAACATACCAGTCAGGAAGCTACAGTGGTACCTCAGGTTAAGTACTTAATTCGTTCCGGAGGTCTGTACTTAACCTGAAACTGTTCTTAACCTGAAGCACCACTTTAGCTAATGGGGTCTTCTGCTGCCACCGCGCCGCCGGAGCACGATTTCTGTTCTCATCCTGAAGCAAAGTTCTTAACCTGAGGTACTATTTCTGGGTTAGCGGAGTCTGTAACCTGAAGTGTATGTAACCTGAAGCATATGTAACCCGAGGTACCACTGTATTGTGGTTCTCTCCCAGCCCACTCCAGGGCGAGCCAGTTCTGCTGTCAACATGTTATTCTGACCTAAATCATGTTTTTTAAGAGCAAAAATATATTGAACATGTTCAAGTTTTGTCTTGTTTATTTATTTCACCTATCCAAGTCCGCAGAATGTGAGCGGTTCCATTATCTCTCCACATTAGCCACTGTTTGCTTCCCCTCGTGCGCACTAATGTTTTGCTTTTCCTATACTGACTTGTGGGGAAACAAGGACAGCATCATAGGCCTGCAGTATATAGAGCAATAACAAACCTAATTGCTTCTAGTCTACCTGAGCAGGATCAATAGATCTAAATGCAGTCCATCGTAAATAAGAGGCTCTACACTTCTGGATAGTACTGTCCTTTTTCCTAGAGAGGTTGCAGCTCATGCTTGTAAGCTAATAGATGCAATAATAATTACATTTCTGGCTATTTTATTTATCTATTTTATTTAATTTCTGGCTATTTTATTTATTTTATTATTTGACCCTATCTACACTAAGCTACAGGGACGCGGGTGGCGCTGTGGGTTAAACCACAGAGCCTAGGACTTGCCGATCAGAAGGTCAGCGGTTCAAATCCCTGTGACAGGGGGGAGGGGGGAGCTCTCGTTGCTCAGTCCCTGCTCCTGCCAATCTAGCAGTTCAAAAGCATGTCAAAGTGGAGGAAGATAAAAAGGTACCGCTATGGCGGGAAGCTAAACGGCATTTCCGTGCGCTGCTCTGGTTCGCCAGAAGCGGCTTAGTCATGCTGGCCACATGACCTGGCCACATGACCTGGAAGCTCCCTCGACCAATAAAGCGAGATGAGCGCCGCAACCCCAGAGAATTACGGTAGTTGATCCACTCTCTTTTAAGTTTTTTGTATCACACGGAGCTCTTAGCTAGCAGTTTGCTAGCAGTTTTCACGAGAGACTGAAGCACATACTGGAAAAATGTATGTTTGTGTAATAAAAGCAGATTTTATATATATATATATATATATATATATATATATATATATATATATATATATATTTGCCATTAGGAAAGTAGCCTGGAAATGAATGGGAAAGTGGAAACTGAAAAAATGATCAATGAGAAGGGTTTGTACAATGATGTTTCCCTGTTTGCGAAATGTCCTTCTTGATGAGATACATCTCTCTCGTTCTTTGTTGATTTCCAGGAGGAACTTAAAAACATCCCTGTTTACCCAGGCATTTAGTGGCTGAGAGATTGTGTTCCTGCTTTCAGATGTTTTCAAAATGTTTTTAGAATGCTGGGGAGGGGGGGGGGAATTATTGGTGTGCTTGCCACCCTTGGGCCACTTTGGCAGGAAGAGTGGAATATAAATGGAAAATGGTGGTAATAATAATGTAAACACCCTGCAAACAAATCAGGATGAACACTTGTTGTTGTTGTTGTTTGGTTGTTTAGTCGTGTCTGACTCTTCGTGACCCCATGGACCAGAGGACGCCAGGCACTCCTGTCTTCCACTGCCTCCCGCAGTTTGGTCAAACTCATGCTGGTAGCTTTGAGAACACTGTCCAACCATCTCGTCCTCTGTTGTCCCCTTCTCCTTGTGCCCTCCATCTTTCCCAACATCAGGGTCTTTTCCAAGGATTCTTCTCTTCTCATGAGGTGGCCAAAATATTGGAGCCTCAGCTTCACGATCTGTCCTTCCAGTGAGCACTCAGGGCTGATTTCCTTCAGAATGGAGAGGTTTTATCTTCTTGCAGTCCATGGGACTCTCAAGAGCCTCCTCCAGCACCAATTCTTCGGCAATCAGCCTTCTTTATGGTCCAGCTTGGATGAACACTAATTGTCGTCTAACCCGTCTGCAAGCAAATCGGAATAAACGCTGAACAAAGACCAAATAGAACCTAACCATGTAAGTTTTACGCAAGCAAATGTATCCTCAGTTAAGAGGTCATCTCTGCAGGATCACAAAGTTAAAGTTTCAAACTTGCTTTCATTCCTACTCTTTGCTTTTATTTCTGCAATATTAACTGTTTTGTTGCAAGGTTAACTTATAATTGCGATTTAAGCAGTGCTTATTTTTCTAAAAAAAGAAATGTTTAGGGGTACTCTCATTTAGACTCAAGAAAATCACCATTTTATAGTTCAAATCGGGAAGAATAAATACAGTGGTACCTCAGGTTAAGTACTTAATTCGTTCCGGAGGTCCGTACTTAACCTGAAACTGTTCTTAACCTGAAGCACCACTTTAGCTAATGGGGCCTCCTGCTGCCGCTGCACTGCCGGAGCACGATTTCTGTTCTCATCCTGAAGCAAAGTTCTTAACCTGAAGCACTATTTCTGGGTTAGCGGAGTCTGTAACCTGAAGCGTATGTAACCTGAGGTACCACTGTACAGTAAATGGAGAAAAATACAAAGATTCACAAAATATTTAGGGCTGTGCGTATCCCTGCATTCCCCCCCCCCCCGAAAAAAAAATCACTGGATTTAAGTATTTTTGGGGGGAGGGGGTTGTAAGTTGCTTTATCCTATAAAGGGGAGGGCGTTTTAAATAAGTATATAAGTAAGTCAGTGCTATTTATGTCCAAATGAATATGCCAAGTGCTTTACACACGTCTAAAAATTCTTGTTTGCTTGCTCCAATTAACACAGAATTAACCTTACAACGGAGCTTTAGAGCAGCCTTCTGTTTTAGTAGCTTCCTTCATCAGCTATCCGAAAGTGCATCTCTACCAATAAAACTGATTCAGGGCTGATGGGTACATTTGCATCCCGGCCAGAACATCAATCAATAGCTTTCATTTTGTTTAAAAGCCAAGGGCCAAATGAGAGTTTGAAAAGTCCTTGTAAAATCTTTGGGTAATTTTGAGATTGAGTCTAATGAAAAATTAATGAATCCATTTCCAGCCCATCTCTTTACATGTGACTTCCAACTTCAGTCTGGCCGAGTGGCAGTCAGAGCGAAACGGTCTCCGTCTGCAGGTAGTGCTGACTGGCTAAGAACAGCTCACGCTGCCATGACCATCTCGACGGATTTCGTTCCGCCATGCTCTGTTGGGCGGGACCAGATGCAAGGCTGTGGCCTCCTCGTTCATCGGTGGTTGTGTTGAGCAGGAGGAAGGAACTTCAAATAATAATACAGTGATACCTCTGGTTAGGGACACGGGTGGCGCTGTGGGTTAAACCACAGAGCCTAGGACCTGCTGATTGGAAGGTCAGCGGTTTGAATCCCCGCGACGGGGTGAGCTCCCATTGCTCGGTCCCTGCTCCTGCCAACCTAGCAGTTCGAAATGCTGTGGATACCTTTGCCTGGTGCACTCAAAAGCTCGCTGTTTCAAACATCTGTAACATGTGCTTTCTTCCTGAATCCACCCCTGCTTCTCATCTTTGTGACCAAGTTCCCATAACTACTTTCCATTTTGCGTTTTCACCTAAACAATAAGTGGGGGGAGCAACATGCTTTCAGTGGCTCAGCCTTCACATACGTAACTAGCCAACAATAGTAACCTTTCGTTCATATAGGTTTCTGCATTGAATCGACTGTCTATCATTGGAGATCGAGATTTGTTGCTCTTCAAGGTGATATCGACCTCAAGCATTACCTCAGTCAATATTTATATCTTTGGTCAATCAATCCAGATGATCACCTGAAAGAATCAGATATCCTATTACTATTTATTTGGGGGTGGGGGAATCTATATAATAACTACGCAAGTATTGTCAGGCTAAACTAATGCTCTTTTATCACGGAAGAGGCCAATAAATGCTACCACATCTCATAAATATTGTCTGCGTCATTATTTTCCATTCAACGGGATGAGGATCAGCCCAAGCGTTGTCAAACAAAGACCATATATTATTCTCAGATGTCTGACATTCAAAAGACTTGGGCTCACCGGAACATTTCATTGTGATCAAAGCAGGAAAAATCACATCTGTCGCTATTAGCCTGGGTAGCTGGACAAAGAGGGAGGGTGACTCAAATGTGCTGGATCCTGCAGCAGGTGACTCATTGCTAACGTCACACCAGCTCAAAGCCTTTCCAAGAGTTAGTCAACACCATTTTCAGAATACAAGTCCAACACAGCTCTTGAATTGTTTAGGGAAGCTTTTAATGTTTGATAGATTACTGTATTTTAATATTTTGTTGGAAGCCGCCCAGAGTGGCTGGGGAAGTCCAGCCAGATGGGCGGGTATAAATAATAAATTATTATATTATTATTATTGAATAATTCTGTATGAACAGGCACACTTTCTTCATGACTTCATGAGAGCCAGTGTGGTGTAGTGGTTAAGAGCAGTAGACTCCTAATCTGGGGAACCGGGTTCGCGTCTCCGCTCCTCCACATGCAGCTGCTGGGTGACCTTGGGCCAGTCACACTTCTCTGAAGTCTCTCAGCCCCACTCACCTCACAGAGTGTTTGTTGTGGGGGAGGAAGGGAAAGGAGAATGTTAGCCGCTTTGAGACTCCTTAAAGGGAGTGAAAGGCGGGATATCAAATCCAAACTCTTCTTCTTCTTCTGACGGTTGGGCCCTTAGATCAGGGGTAGGCAACCTACAGCCTGGGGGCCGGATGTGGCCCAATCGCCTTCTCAATCCAGCTGGCAGGCAGTCCGGGAATCAGCATGTTCTTGCATGAGTAGAATATGTGCTTTTATTTAAAATGCATCTCTGGGTTATTTGTGGGGTATAGGAATTCGTTCATTCCCCCCCCCCCCCGAAATATAGTCTGGCCCCCCCACAAGGTCCGAGAGACGGTGGACTGGCCCACGGCTGAAAAAGGTTGCTGACCCCTGCCTTAGATGATTGCTCTATTTTATTTTTATTTTATTTATTGAATTTATATACCGCCCTATACCCAAGGGTCTCAGGTTCACAGAATAAAATCAAGATATAAAATGACAAAATAGCTAATAAAAATAAAAACAACAACCCACTAGTCCCCCACCCCATAAAAACCCACATTTTAAAAGGGAATAGGATGTCAATCAAATCAACCAAAGACCTGGTTCAAAAGGAACGGTTTTGCCTGGCACCTAAAGGTGTATAATGAAGGCGCCAGGCGAACTTCCCTGGTGAGAGCATTCCACAGATGGGGAGCCACTGCAGAGAAGGCCCCGTTCTCATGCTGCTACCCTCCAGGCCTCTCAAGGAGGGGGCACACAAAGTAGGGCCTCAGAAGGTCATCTCAGGGTCCACGTAGGTACATATGGAAAGGGGCAGTCCTTTAGGTATTGCGGTCCTGAGCCGTTTAAGGCTTTATAGGTTAAAACCAGCACTTTGAAATGGGCCTGGAAACTAATTGGTAGCCAGTGCAGTCGGACCAGGATCGCTGTAATATGTTCAAACCATCTTGCAACCCGGCTGCTGAATTCTGCATCAACTGAAATTTTCGAACCGTCTTCAGAGGCAGCCCTACGTACAACGCATTGCAGTAATCTACTGCAGTGAAAGACTTAAGAAACTACCGCCCAATAATTATGCAGTGGCACGGCTCTATAGAGCTGTTAGCCACCCGCCATCCCATTTGATTCACATGGGTGAAGGTTTCGATTTTCCTCAAAACATCCCACCCCACCAAAAGTGGAAAAAAACACACACAAAACTGTTGGAGATGCCTTCCCTGTGTCTCTAGTCATGGATTGTTGCCTATCACATGACAGTGTATGTTTTCATTCCACAGTGTGGGAAGTGATGGAGACAGGATGTTTGTGTTACTGTGTTCTATGAAGTGGGACTATCGTCCTTTGTTCTTTCTCTTTGCTGTCTGATGTGAAAGAGCAAGGAGCTAAGGCAGAATGCTCCGGGTGTTATTATATGTAAATAAACGTAGATTAGCCTAAATGCTGTGCTATTGGTTCTGTTACGCAAACTGCGGATCCTCTGTGGATCCCTAAGTCTGCTAATGCCTTTTGGCATTAGTCACTGTGATGTTCAGGCAGAAGAAAGCTTTTGAAGCTCCCGAACAATCGACCAGGAGGGAGAGAACATGCCAGTCGGGCATGTGTCTCTACCAGGGTCCTACACCCTCCTAACAAAAACATCCCCAGAATCCCCCCTCCCAAAATATTGTTATAGATTGGGGAAGGACCCCCCCCCAACCCTAGAAATTAATAAATGGTAGGATTTTGATTAACTGGGCCATGGATGGAAGTACATGCTGAAGAACTGTGCCAAACAAGGAATTCCTGGGCAGGCTTGTGGAAAGCAGCCTGGCTGGCCTAGCAAAGAGCAAATCTGTTAACATGACAGAAGGGATTGATGGGGCTACCAGGAAGGAATCCTTTGGCCTGGGGAGACAGCTGTTGCCAAGGCAATAGTGTGTATGTTTTTAATGTGTGTCATTTTAATGTATTTTTGGTCTTTGTTGGAAGCTGCCCAGAGTGGCTGGGGAAACCCAGCCAGATGGGTGGGGTACAAATAATATATTATTATTATTATTATTATTATTATTATTATTATTATTATTAGGGACATGGGTGGAGCTGTGGGTTAAACCACAGAGCCTAGGACTTGCTGATCAGAAGGTCGGCGGTTCAAATCCCCATGATGGAGTGAGCTCCTGTTGCTCTGTCCCTGCTCCTGCCAACCTAGCAATTCGAAAGCACGTCAAAGTGCAAGTAGATAAATAGGTACCGCTCCAGCGGAAAGGTAAATGGTGCTTCCGTGCGCTGCTCTGGTTTGCCAGAAGCAGTTTAGTCATGCTGGCCACATGTATGCCGGCTCCCTCGGCCAATAAAGTCCACAACTGGACCTAATGGTCAGGGGTCCCTTTACCTTTACTTCTTCTTCTTCTTCTTCTTCTTCTTCTTCTTCTTCTTATTATTATTATTATTATTATTATTATTATTATTATTATTATATGTTTGACTGGAAAAGAGGTGTTGCTGGTTTGTTTTTTAAGCAAGGTATTCTGGGAAGAAGAAGGGAGAGAAAAGACTGGGGTCCATATTGGGCAGGCTGGCTGAAGGCAGGCTGGGAGAGATGCCTTGGACTCCATGGCTGCGATGCTGTGGGAGACAAGCTCCTCTTGAAATGACCATGCTGTAAAACCTGGACTCCCTCCATGCAGACTGAAGGTGTAAATAGGTGAGTAAACTATATTTCTTAAAGCTACGACAGTCTCTGCCATGTCTCAATTCTCCAAAGGGTGAGTGCCTGGGATCCCGTGGAACCTTGCTAACACTTGGCAGAGAGTATGGGTGGTACCCAACTTTTGTAACAACTAGGATGCAAGATTTTGTGGTTTTATTTAGTTGTGCTCTCTGAACATCCAGGGTTTACTCAGCGTGTTTACTCAGAGGTCCAATGAGTTGAAAATACTCACAAGTAAGTATATGTGGGATTGCAGCCCCAATTTGCAAAATTGGCCATAGCCAGTTGGGTTGAACTAGTTCAATATGGTGAAATCTAGTACGTTTGCATGGAAATCCATCATTGCATGGAGTTATGCCATTTTGGATTTCTCTGCATGCTGTCCCATTGCTTAGTGTGCTAAAAGTAGCAAGTTTTATGAGCTACACTGCCACAAAAATAGATTTGGCTCCAAGTGCCTGAAATATGTCTATTGGGTTCCTATGTCCTGCAAGGCAAATGAAACAGGGAATATTTCCAGGAAAGTGGCTGAAAGTTTTGTTTAAGGGTGTAAGCAGAGAAATGCAATAAATGTGGGGATCATTTCCCCCCCTGTCCGTGTCTGGGTTTAGGACAGTAGGAAAATTAAGCTGGGAATTATTTAATAGCAATGAGACGTAAAGTGAAATATTGAGCAAACAAAAAAGTATGTCATTTTTATGATGATTTTCCATCTGTAGCTATCAGCCATTCTGTGATATACTTCATACCTTGCTGGCTTATTAGTTTGTTTTTTATGAACTTACAGCCTCTAAGGAAATAGCATTTTCTGTCTTTTTTATTATTTTATGGCAATTCATTGTAAAACACCTGCCAAAAGAAGTCTTGAGAGGCTTGGCAGCACAGGTATTTTAAATCATTTGCTGGGTTGTATGTTATCAATTTGTAGAACATTACATTGAATAATACACCTATTTCAGGTATTGGCATTTTTGATACGCTGAGATTTGAAATACATCACTGTCTCCTAACGAAGGCTAAACAAGTATGTGTGTCTCCTAGCAAATTACACACTGGTTTGACAAGAGGCTTCAATACCTTCTGGATTAATAGTTCAAATCTTTATTATATTGCTTCTGCTTGAATTAGAATCACAGAGAGAAAATACTCTTTGACGTACTGGCACAGAAATGCATTTTGGCTTGACTCAAGGCCTAAGTTGATTAAAGCAAAAGCTACACAACCAGCTAGGCATGCATTGATGGTTACTCACCAGCTGAATTCAGCTGTTATGATCCAGCAAACTGCAGTTTATAGGACCAAGAATAAAAAAGGATTCCATGTGCTGTCTCTTCCCATCCCTCCTCTCTTCACTTGCATGAAATAATAAGTCACAATTTTTCCACTGCATCCGAACCGGGAAGCTATGGTTTAATCTCCAACTACAATCCAAACTGTGGTTTGATCTCCTCATTCGTAACTGGCGATTAAACCACTCTTCCTTGGTTTGGACATTACAGGAAATGGAGGATTAACAAATCTCAGCAGTGTTGCATTTGTTGTTGTTGTTGTTTAGTCGTTTAGTCGTGTCCGACTCTTCGTGATCCCATGGACCAGAGCATGCCAGGCACTCCTGTCTTTCACTGCCTCCCGCAGTTTGGTCAAACTCATGCTGGTAGCTTCGAGAACACTGTCCAACCATCTCATCCTCTGTCATCCCCTTCTCCTTGTGCCCTCCATCTTTCCCAACATCAGGGTCTTTTCCAGGGAGTTTTCTCTTCTCATGAGGTGGCCAAACTATTGGAGCCTCAGCTTCACTGAGCTTCCTTCCAGTGAGCACTCAGGTCTGATTTCCTTCAGAATGGATAGGTTTCATCTTCTTGCAGTCCATGGGACTCTCAAGAGTCTCCTCCAGCACCATAATTCAAAAGCATCAATTCTTCGGCAATCAGCCTTCTTTATGGTCCAGCTCTCACTTCCATACATCACTACTGGGAAAACCATAGCGTTAACTACATGGACCTTTGTTGGCAAGGTGATGTCTCTGCTTTTTAAGATGCTTAGGTTTGCCATCACTTTTCTCCCAAGAAGCAGGCATCTTTTAATTTTGTGACTGCTGTCACCATCTCTGGTGATCATGGAGCCCAAGGAAGTAAAATCTCTCACTGCCTCCATTTCTTCCCCTTCTATTTGCCAGGAGGTGATGGGCCCAGTGGCCATGATCTTCGTTTTTTTGATGTTGAGCTTCAGACCATATTTTGCGCTCTCCTCTTTCACCCTCATTAAAAGGTTCTCTAATTCCTCCTCACTTTCTGCCATCAAGGTTGTGTCATCTGCATATCTGAGGTTGTTGATGTTTCTTCCGGCAATCTTAATTCTGCATAATTTAATTATGCAGTGTTGCATAAGTATACCTAAGAGAGAATTAGTGTTGTCATATGTCTTCTTTTTCCAGGATACGTGACTCTTTTTCATGGGTAGCATCGTCATAGAAATCAATAGTTAAAAGTAAAAGTCGGCTAATGCTTCCTCTTTTTTGCTCATGAGAATATGGCGACGCTATCAGGACACAATGTCTGTTCTTGGTCTGAGGAAGCATAGTTTATCAGACCAAGATCGTTTCTGTGAATCGGGACACCCTGCATTGAAGCGGTTGTTTGTGTGCCATAACAAGTGCTGAAATTCACATCCATAAACTTCAGTGAGTCTACTCTGAGTATGGGTAGCTTTCGATAACACCTGATAAAACCATTTCTTTTTTGTGTGTGTATAATTTTTATTACGTTTTCTATTTTACAATTTAAAATATTCATCAAGCAACCTTAAAATGTCAGTGACTTCCCTTCTTCTCTTTCCATGGTTCAGTTTGCATATCGTAAATCCCAGCATATTTTACATAAAGTAAACCATTCAGTATTCCATTATTACATCTGTCAAAACTTGTATACGCTGTTGAATTTATCTTAATGCTGCCAACTTTTGCAAATGTACACAGTCCCCCCCCCAATATATTCAATAAATCTTCTTTAAACGTATGTTCTTCTTGTTCCCTTATTTTATATGTTAGGTCTGCAAGCTGCGCATATTCCATCAGTTTAAGTTGCCATTCTTTTTTATATGGGACCTTGTTCGTTTTCCATTTTTAAGCTAACAAAACATGGGCCGCAGTAGTGGCATACATAAATAGCCTTTTCTGACACCTAGGAATTTCCATCTGAATTATCCCCAACAAAAAGGATTCTGGTTTTGTTTTTTAAAAAAGTACTTTTAAACATTTTTTTCAATTCATTATAAATCATTTCCCAATACTCTTTTACCCTTTTACAGGTCCTAAAACCATTTCTATGACTGCGCAGTTATGGTTCAATCAAATGTCTGCGTCAAATTTCAAGAAAAGACTTCCTAAACAAAAATGTATTCAGTGGTCACCTAAATATGAAGATGCTCGATGCAGAAGTGACCGGGGCACATTGGGCTCAGAAGGGTTAAGGATAAGAGAGCCCAGTGACAGGCAGAGCCAACTCATTCTAATTTTGTCCCCATTCTCTCTCCCTACAAGGGCAACTGAGATTAAGGAGGAGAAAGCTGATGGTCAGGGCCACTCCCTAGTTGTAAGAAACACCCTAAAAAAAGTTAAAGGGACCCCTGACCATTAGGTCCAGTCGTGACCGACTCTGGGGTTGCGGCGCTCATCTCGCTTTATTGGCTGAGAGAGCCGGCGTACAGCTTCCGGATCATGTGGCGAGCATGACTAACCTGCTTCTGGCGAACCAGAGCAGCGCACGGAAACACCGTTTACCTTCCCACCAGAGCGGTGCCTATTTATCTACTTGCACTTTGAAGTGCTTTCGAACTGCTAGGTGGGCAGGAGCTGGGACCGAGCAACGGGAGCTCACCCCGTCGCAGGAATTCCAACCGTTGACCTTCTGATCAGCAAGACCTAGGCTCTGGTCCACACCACCACCCACATCCCTAAGACCCTAGTTGTAAGAAAAATGCAGTCAGGTGAGGGGCTGACTGAGGGCAGATTGAGGTGAGTAGGGCAGGGTCCCATTTGTCCTAATGGACCAATCTCCAATGGCTAAGTTCTTGCCTAATTTTAATTGATTCAGTTGGTGAATCAATTTCAGTTGATTCCAGAGGGCTGGAGCTGCAAGACTAAAAGCCCATTCCCTTGTACAACCAAGACAGTGTCCCATCTGAGGAGTTCCATTGCCGAGCATTGATATATATGTGTCTAAACAGTCCCCTTAGGTCACCCTGGATTGTTCCTTGTGGCTTATAATTCCCTTGAACAGGAAGCAAAATGACCGAGACACTAGTGAGGCCATTGTCTGTTTGATGCTCCCACTTAAAAATCAGTTGGATGCAGAGACTGCAGGCCTAGACCATTGCAAGTGGTGAACTGCTAAGTGAAGCCTAGCAGACTGCGCCAAGGCGTACGGTTCACTTGGCCATTTCAGCAACTTTGGGCTGCCTCCGACCGCCGTTTGCATTTTTTATATACCAAGTGACCTGCCAAGTGCCATGATGAGGGGAACGGGGAGCAGAGAAATCATTCAAAGTGATGGATGAGCTGCAGACTTGATTATTTATTCAAATTATTCCCACAACGACCGAGCCCTGCTGATTGCAGACAGCATTTTGTCAGAATCATTAGAAAAGGGCAACGATGGCAAGAATTTAATGACCAAATTAGAGTTATTGAACAGTCTGTTGTATGACAATATAAAGGGAGGAGGACATCTCACATGGATCAAACTACCTGTGCCAATAAACATCAATACGAAGAGCTGTTTTTGCAAAACTTTAGGCTCCTTTTGGTCTTGAGATGAAGGTCATATATTAGACTGTCAATCTATTCAAAAGGGTTTTCATATGCGTAGGTCTACCAATCTCCTCTGTAGGTACCATAAGCTCTCCTAGAAGACTTCACCCTTGTACAAACATTAATTTTGTGGCTAATGCTTAGGGATGATGGGAGTTACAGTTTAGCAACACAATGGGTATCGAAGATTCCTCACACAGGGTCTAAAATGAGCTAACTTCAGAGAGGCACCTGCCGTGTCTCTATGGTTTACTGCGATGGCCTTTTGCTCGGTCGTTCCAGAGGTGCTCTGTTTCTGACTTGGGTTACAGGCATATTTAATACCTCCCAACACATCTTGAAAGAAGATTTTAAAGAATAAAATAAATAAATAATGGCTCTCTGGCAAAATAAACACATTCAAGTTGTAAGAGTGAAACGTGTGGGGTGTAATCCATCGGTGCTGTCAAATGCAACACTCCTTATTTCCCTAGAGTGGGCACAAACAGGGGGACGTCCAGACAGTGTAACTTCCTGTTCCACTGGTCTGGAACTTCCTCTCCCTGTATGTTACCTGGGAGATGGACGTGACTGACTCTATAAAAGAGCCAAGTGATGCAGCCATTTTCTCGCTTGCAGTTTTGTCTTGTCTTGTTCTCTCTTTTGCTGCCATGCTGCTCTCCTGCAGCCATTTTGTTATCTTAATGTAATTTTGCTGTCTGCTGGCTCTTGGCCAGCAGCACATGAGTTCAGTCTCCATATGAGTAGTTGTTTATGTAACTACCAAGTAAAGCCTGCCTTTCAGGGATCATATTGTGAACTGAAATGTGAGTAAACATTTGTTACTTTACTCAGAAAGACTCTCATGTCTTTATTCCTTTGTTTAGTCGTTTAGTCGTGTCCGACTCTTCATGACCCCATGGACCAGAGCACACCAGGCACTCCTGTCTTCCACTGCCTCCTGCAGTTTGGTCAAACTCATGCTGGTAGCTTCGAGAACACTATCCAACCATCTCGTCCTCTGTTGGCCCCTTCTCCTTGTGCCCTCCATCTTTCCCAACATCAGGGTCTTTTCCAGGGAGTCTTCCTTCTCATGAGGTGGCCAAAGTATTGGAGCCTCTGCTTCACGATCTGTCCTTCCAGTGAGCACTCAGGGCTGATTTCCTTAAGAATGGATACGTTTGATCTTCTTGCAGTCCATGGGACTCTCAAGAGTCTCCTCCAGCACCATAATTCAAAAGCATCCATTCTTCGGCTATCAGCCTTCTTTATGGTCCAGCTCTCACTTCCATACATCACTACTGGGAAAACCATAGCTTTTAGTATATGGACCTTTGTTGGCAAGGTGATGTCTCTACTTTTTAAGATGCTGTCTAGGTTTCTCTAGGTTTGTCTTTATTCCTTTAAGAGGGATTAAAGGGGACACCAGGAAATAATCTTAACTAAGAGATTCACACGAATCTGCAAACTATATATCCATCTATACTGAGGGGAATTTGCTCTGCTACATCACTTACTATTGTGAGTGGAGGAAGGATAATACTTATTCAATATATCATTTCCTACTATCCTTAACATTCTCACAAAGCAGACCTCCTTACTTCAGAGAAAAGCAAGCAATGGACGGCAGAAGTTTGAGAAACGGTGCGTTAAAGCTATCCATGATTTTAATGCAACCCGGAGCGCTCTTTCAGGAACAATTTCTGACAAATAATTCTTGGCATCCAATTCCAGAAGTCAGTAAAACAGTCAAAGCCAACCAAGGAAAGGAAATATAGTTGCAATAAAAGTGACAGGTGCTATTTTAAAACGATGATTACGTATCTGCCCGGTGGGAGTAGTTTTCCAGTGGAAACAACAAATATAAAATCATGAAACATGTAGTACCTAAAAAAAAACCCCGCAAAGAAACTAGCCATTCCTTCTACAATACGATCGCTGATCCAACAGGTCCAACTAGATACTTATTGAGGAATAAAGTGATGGAACGTGGCAACTGGCTCAAAGATGGGGGATAGGAATCCCATTGGAGTCAAAAGCCAGGAGGTCAGAAACATGTCAGAAACAAGTGAAGTCCAGCAGGGTCAATAGACAAGGAATGGTGGCAGCGTAGCAGTAGCCACAAGGAACAAGGAACAAGGAAGAAAGACTTGGTCAGAGTTAAAACACAGACGTTCACTCCCTGGCATCCCCAGAAAGGGCTGGAATCTGTCAATTTTGTTAATAACAATAATATTAATAATAATAATTTTATTATTTATACCCTTCCCATCTGGCTGGGTTTCCCCAGCCACTTTGGGTGGCTTACAACACATAAATAATTGTAAAACATTAAACATTTAAAATTTCCCAGTTGGGAACATGGCTGACTTCAGATGTCTTCTAAAAGTCAGACAGTTGTTAATTTCCTTGACATCTGATGGGAGGGCATTCCACAGGGTGGGCGCCACTACTGAGAAGGCCCTCTGCCTGGTTGCTCTCAGTTTATCATTTCCCCCTTTTGATTTTTATTTAACAGTTGGCCACCTCTCCCTTGTACTGTTTTATGAAATTGCCATTCTAACTAGGTTCTATCTCGTAGTGTCGCATTTGCAACACAGAAACACTGTTAAATAAATATGATGGATGTGCGAGAAATAAAACTGTCTCATTATTCCGTTGGTTGTCATTATTTCAAAACTCATTTGTTAAGTTATTCATTCATTATAATCGCAATTGGCACCTTATTTCTTATTGTCATTCATATTTCGTTCATTTTCATACCGCCATTCTGTACCTATGTGAGCAAACGTCCAATGCAGCCTATTGCACAAAGGTAAGAGTTACACCTATGGCTCCTCCCACTATGACCCCGATCCCTCCCACTCCTTGCCATTGGCCTCACTCATCACTGTCATGCCTCGTCTCCCTCTCAAAAAAGTTAGCACATGAGGCATTACCCTTCAGCTGCTGCCTGTAGCCCATTTCAGACATTCTTTTTCTGAGTTAAGTAAAATAGGGTTATAAAACACATAGGGAGTTTCCATGAGTACAGGAAGGAGCACAATTCCAAGTGCTGGTGCCCTAAATGGCTTTGGCTCTGTATAACTGAAGGAGCATCTCCACCACCATTGTTCTGCCCGGACCCTGAGATCCAGGTCTGAAGCCCTTCTGGGCCTTCTCTCACTGCGAGAAGTGAGGCTACAGGGAACCAGGCAGAGGGCCTTCTCGGTAGTGGCGCTCGCCCTGTGGAACGCTCTCCCACCAGATGTCAAGGAAATAAACAACTATCTGACTTTTGGAAGACATCTGCAGGCAGCCCTTTATAGGGAAGTTTTTAATGTTTGATGTATGATTGTGTTTTTGTTATTCTGGTGGGAGCCACCTAGCTTGCACCAGCCAGATGGGCAGCATATTATTATTATTATTATTATTATTATTATTATTATTATTATGAATTTCCCCCTCTCTTCCCCACCCGAACCCCAACCCTCTGGAGAAGATTTGAGGAGGCACATGGGGGGAGGAAATAAAGTTTCATTGCTCAAGTGCAAAGCATTGTATATAACCCTAAGACTTTGAGATCTGTAATGACCTTTCTCTTTACTTGCTATGCTTTAACTCAGATAATGTGTGATGCAATGTTATTTCGCTATATGTTCTCTCAGTGGTATAAGATTTGTGGGGAGACGCAGAGTGTGATGGCATCGTATCGCACCTAGTTTATATTAGACATCACAAAGAGAACAGAGATTAAAGAGGCACAGACAGGAATATCTCCAAGTTGTTCTTTTTTATATAAACATCTAATCTGGCCCTCAAGGAAACCTCAGAATAGAAAAGTAAATTGCTTCTGCTTCTCTGTTCCAAAACAGTTGACTATACAAATTGTAGCTCACAGCAGTTCAGCGCCGCACTTGCCCAGGACATGTTATAACCTGTCTCCATCCAAAAATTTCAAAGATTTACCCGAACAAAGAATTTATTGTCCTGAATGTTAATTTTCGTCCACGTTAGCCAAACACCAATCAAAGCTTCCTTTGTCTGGTAGGTCATACCTCTTCATCTCCTACCCAAGCCAACAATGCCATAGAAACAGAGGACTGAAATCCCCCCCCCCCATACAATTTACTGTGGTTTGAACACAGTAAATAATACAACAAATTTTCTTCTTATTTAACCATGAAATGGGTAGTTCTTTGTTGATGTGCACAGGCTGAAGAGGCACTGAGCCCTGGACACCACATGCCCAAGAGTCCCCCTGAGTCGGGACCCACAGAGACTGAAAACCCTGACAATGTGCTGGCATTGTCACCTCCAAGAGTCTCACACTCCATTGAGCTCAGGTGCCAACACAGGCATGGTGCCCAGCTAGGCTTGCTGCCAGAGGGCTGCTTCTTTAAGACTCCGCAGCCCACAACAAGAGGGTGGAGCTGCTGAAAGTAGGTGGGTTATGAGTGCTTTGTGGTGTAAATGAGCATTGTAGTCGTGGAAGATGTTTAGTAGGGACAATTCTGGGGTGATGTCTAATACTTGCTTAGTTATTTTACATATTTCTCGTATGGCTGTTGTCCAGAATAGTTGGATTTTGGGGCACTACCACCGAAAAATTAACCAATAAACTGAAACTGACATGGGGACAAACAGAAGAAGACGCCTTTACCCCGGTATGGCTCCTCTTTATCACGTACACAGCCCAACAAGACAATGACAACAACCCACCAACAGCATACAAATCAATATGTCTAATCTGATCCAAAACACCCGCCCACCCCACTCACACACGAAAACAAAGATCACCACAGCCAATCACAAACAAACAACCACACCCTAGGCCAACCCCAACCTCTCTCACCACCAAAGGAACACAAGTGAACAGCAGAGAACTGGCACTAGTAACACTGACACCAAACCCTACATACATTAAGCAAAATAGAAACATCGCCACCCCACCCATCTCCCCCTCCCCCCTTTTCTTCCTAATGTCTCAACAAATGAAATTGATTTGTAAAATGTTACATGGAAAAAAATATGAGAGACATTACACATACTTCTGTAAAACAAGAAAATCTTTAATAAAAAAAGAACAATCAAACAAGAGGGTGGAGCCTGAGAGAAGTAGTCGGGATCAAGGACCATAAAAGGGCTCATCTGGGAATCAGGGCTTGTTGGAAGAAGCTGCCTGCTCCCAGGGACCTGTCCAGGGTCCTGAAACACCTACCACACTCGTTGTTAGGATCCCTAATGAATCCTGCCCATTTCCTGTTGGTATTCTCCCACCTTTGGGATGCGGGTGGCACTGTGGTCTAAACCACTGAGCCTCTTGGGCTTGCCGATCAGAAAGTTGGTGGTTCGGATCCCCATGATTGAGTGAGCTGCCGTTGCTCTGTCCCAGCTCCTACCGACCTGGCAGTTCGAAAGCACACCAGTGGAAGTAAGATAAATAGGTACCGCTGCGGCAGGAAGGTAAATGGCGTTTCCATGCACTCTGGTTTCCGTCACGGTGTTCCGTTACACCAGAAGCTGTTTTGTCCTGCTGGCCACATGACCTGGAAAGCTGTCTGCGGACAAACGCCTGCTCCCTTGGCCTGAAAGCGAGATGAGCGCCGCATCCCATAGTCGCCTTTGACTGGACTTAACCATCCAGGGGTCCTTTACCTTTTACCTTTACCTCTCCCACCATTCCAGATTGCTCACTGGATTTGCCCTGCCTGGCGACTCTTTTTCTTAACCTAAACAAAGATGTGACTTATTCCATCTCTCTTTTTTAAAAATCGTTTTTATTATGTCTCCAACGATATTTCAAAGCATTTGTCATCATATACATCTTTTTAACCTGCAAAGTTTCTTCTGAACTTCCCACCTCTCCTTTCCCAATGTTTGGGGGGTTTTTTACTCCTTTTTATTAGCTGTTTTATGACACATATATTTTTATTATCTAAACCACACTACTGTTAAATCTTTCAGTAATCCACTGCTTATATTTCAAATCCTGCCCGTCTCGTCATATATTGGTGATAATTTGATAGGTAATCCATCAGTGGTCTCCATTCCTCCTTAAACATGTTGTCATCATGTCCTCTTAATTTGGCCGTTAATTTTGCCATTTCAGCATATTCTATCAGTTTCATAATCCATTCCTTCTTATATTTGGTAATCCTTTCTCTTTCCTCTTCTGTGCATATAAAGTTCTAGCTGCTCTTGCATACATAAATAAACTAGTCAGCTTTGTTGGGACCTATGCGACTTATTCGATCTTAACCATGCCCCTGCCATGAAGCGAAGGAAAACAGAACCACTCTTTCTGACTAGGCATTGTCTATTCTGTCACTTTTGACTGGCACCTGCTCACTTGTGAATTGCAACTGCATTGACTCAATATGCCCGGCACTTACAAACCTCTCTACCTCCAAGTTCCTAATGCTATATAGTGTTATGTTCTGAGTTGAATAGGATCCAAAAGGCAGCAGTCTGATTGGTCCACAGGAGCCGCCCAATCCAACTCCAGGTGGAAGTGAATCCGCAACCTGATTGGCCTACAGGTGAATCCCAGAATTAGCCAATCACGTGGGGCCCATTGTGTAAATAATGTATATAAAGCAGACATTCTGGGGGAACTTCCATTCCTCCTCACCACTATGAGCTGAATAAAGAGCATGAAATCCACTCTCGACTCTGAGTATATTTCATATAGTGAGGGGGGAAAGTATTTGATCCCCTGCTAAATTTGCCCGTTTGCCCTCTGATGAAGGAATGACCAGTCCACAACTTTAATGGTAGGTTTATTGTAGCTGTGAGTGACAGAATAACAACAGGAAAACCCCCAGAAACCCAGAAAACAAAAGTCAGAGATTGATGTGCATTATATATGTGCATATACAGCACAGGCCAAACCCCACAGAAAGTGTTTTCATATTACTTTTATATGAGTGATAGCATGAAAATGGTATTGCACTGCAAGAAAACGTTTGCCAGCATGAAAATGGTATCCCTAGGTGCCAAAATACCCACAAACTCTGCCTCTCTGTTCACCTCTGTCCCTGTTCAGGTGTTGGTTACTGCCCAATCTGCCATTGTTTCAGCCCCATGTTTTAATTATGATACCATTTAGGATATCATTGGATTGGAAATGTGAAGATATCAGACAGGTAATTCAGAGCAAGGGCCCTGCTTTCTTCCCTTGCTCTGAATGGGCGATCAGATTTGGCCATGCAGCAACATCACAAAATTTATTTAGGGTGTTGTTGTTGTTGTTGTTGTTGTTGTTGTTGTGTTTGACACAAGAAGTGATTTATAGGTGGGCTGAAGAATGAATGGGCTGATATTTTTTCCAATAAATTTTGAAATTAGTTGTGTTGCTCTACAGTCTACAATAACTCCTGCTACTGGGACAATTGACTAACAATGAGCTGCGCATCAGCCTGATCAAGAATTTTGTTTGATAGTCTTTAAAGTTGGAATATTCAGAGAGAGAGTACTGCATAATGGTTTGTTCTTTCAGTCACTCAGACTTCAAGCCTGCGCCATTCACTGGGATATATGAACACACAATAATCTTCAAATAATGCTTTTGAACCTGGATATGAAAACAAACAAACCTGAATATTTAAAACAACAAAATAGCTCTTTCAACACTAGCCATATACTTATTTGAATGTAACTATTCATGATTCAGTCATTGTGATTCATTCCTCCTATTAGGCGCTGGGGTAGTTTTTATGAGAGACGGCATTTCTCTCTCACACTCAGTCACACACACACACACACACACACACACACACACACACAATTTGCTTAAAGAAGCTTCTCTATACTCTTCAGTTGTTTACACCGAGCTTTTGCCAAATTGTTTCCGGTTTTGTGTTTGGATCTCAAAGCAGCCCAACCATTTCCAGGAGAAAAGATGTTGGTGCTGCCTGCTAATTAGGAGTCGGACAAATGCAGGTCTCGGAAACAAAGGCAAAGCCTTTCCGGAAGGAGAAAAACTTGTGATTTGTTAAAGAAAAGCCAGGAAGTTTTAAAAGTGAAACAGAGGTTGAATTAAACCCATCTAGCCTCTAAAAGCCATGGAACAAGTTGGGGGTTTTGGGGGGTTTTTTAGAATAAGGCAAGAGCATTTCATTAACTGTTTCCTTCTCACTTAGCCCTTTTTATGAGCTATTATGATGACAATAATTAGAAAAGGCCCATCATACTCTGAGACCAGAATAACAGTTATGCTAAGTCAGACACCCTGGGGTCAAATGATCCAAAAGCTTCCCAGAGCTGAGGATGTACTTAAAATTCCCTGCAGTTTAGAATATGGCAGCTGCTGCCTTTGCACATTGTAAAGGATTAGCAGTCATGTTCTCAGAACTGAAGAAATTTTAAAATGCCAGTAGCATCCACAGCTTAAGAAGCAAGTTGGCCATGTTCTTTTGCAATGGCAGTGGGAAAAGTGGAAGGCCACCTTTGCAGGGCGGCTTATTCTCTGACTTTCTATATGTCAACTGTCTACTTGGCTATTTAGGCCCTGTAGTGTAGAGGTTGTTGCTGCATGGAGAGGAGGTTTGTTTTGCACATGGAAGTTTGGAAAGTTAATTCTTGCTTCAACTAACAACACTTGGTGCAACAGGGTCCTTGCTAGGTGGGTGAAATTTCTTCCAGTCTTTCCTTGGGATCCATATTTCCCACCAACAACAACCCTCCCCTGTCTTAATCAATGGAGAGATTTCTCTCTCCATTGTGGTATAGTGGTGAAGAGCGATAGTCTCGTAATCTGGTGAACCGGGTTAGCGTCTCCGCTCCTCCACATGCAGCTGCCGGGTGACCTTGGGCTGCTCACACTTCTCTGAAGTCTCTCAGCCCCACTCACCTCACAGAGTGTTTGTTGTGGGGGAGGAAGGGAAAGGAGAATGTTAGCCGCTTTGAGACTCCTTAAAGGGAGTGAAAGGCGGGATATCAAATCCAAACTCTTCTTCTTCTCTTCTCTCTCCCAGGAAGAAGAGGCTGTATCCTGTAATATCGGTGGTGGGTCCACTGACAGGGATCTTGTTTGGAAGGTGGCATTCCCTCACCCAAGTCTTTCCTTAGGGATCCATGCTTCCCCCCCCCCCCAAAACCATACTGTACCCATTGTTCCCACCCCAAAACAATAGGAGACCCAGAGCAGTCCTTCTGCAATTTGGCAGGCTTCATCTCTTCAGACAGTGATCTAGTCTGTAAATTGCATCCAGTTATGTCAGAAAACAAGTTACTTTTTGTTTTGTTCTCCTTTGTGTGAAAAAAGTAAATGAAAATAAAGGTGCCCTGGGCATTCCTTAATTTAAACTGTACTGGCTCCTATGTCTGCAAATTTCATTCACTTCTGTAAAAAGAGAGAGGGAGAAGTTAGAGTCACTTTCAGATTCCCCATTAAACAGAATGAGGAGAAACAAAACTTGGTTTTTAACGGATCTCTTTGGTCCGGAATAGTGAGTCAAGTTGGAAATGGCTCTGAAACAAATCAAGCTACTTCCCAATGCTTCAAAGGCAGTTGCAGGTCAAATATTGCAGACAACACCCCCCCCCCCCAGTAAATTCCACTCATCATTGTATCTTTCAAAACTCTCCGCTGATGCACTTCTCTTTATAAAATATTTTGTTTCTCTCACGAGCTATCATTTGTTATTCTTCTTTGAGAAAGATGCACCCATTTTTTAAACGTTGGCACTGTGCAGAATATTGCTCTCCAGAGGTTTTACTGGCTCTTTCAGATTTTGTTTTCAATGGAAATATATCCAGTGATGGTTTCTTGAAAAACTTGGATTAGGAAGCCTTAAAGGATCACTTCTTGACACACTACCATTGACCTAACCTTGTGCACATCATCGATTTTCTCTTTTTGCATCTAATTAAGTACACATATTTCTTACAGTCGTATTCTCTGCTAAGGCGCCCTCCAGACCACTGCTTCTTAAAGCTCTTTAAAGCACTTCTTTCCAAAATTTGAGGGAACATTTTTCAGCATGCGGCCTCCTGTGGATCACATGTCGTTGGTGGGCGGGGCCTGAGGCAAAAATGGGCGGAGCAATGAGTGTGAAATTTATCTGTGTATGGTAGGATAGCTTCTAAACTCACACCCGCCTATCTCTCTTCATTCTCTGTCAAGGCAAGCAGGAAGTTTTATCAAAATCCCAGGACACATTTCAGCAAGGCAAGAAAACTCAAGGAGGCTGTATTGCAGGGTTTCTGAAGGGTGTGGTTCAAGAGGGGAGAGACCTGACGCATAGTTAGAGAGAATGGGGTCCTCATTGTTAGAATTCCTGCTCCATGATTGCAGTCATGGGATTTTTGTCTATCACATGATGGTGTATGTTTTGACACCACAGAGTGGGAAGTGACGGAGACAGGATGTTTGTGTTACTGTGTTCCATGAAGTGGAACTATTGTCCTTTGTTCTTTCGCTTTGCTGTCTGATGCTAGAGAGACAGGGAGCCATGTTGCAGTGCTCTGCGTGTGTTTATATGTAAATAAAATAGATTAGCCAAAATGCTGAGTTGCTGAAGTCTGTTACTCAAGCTGCGAAGACTCTGCGGATCCCTAAGTGTGCCGGTGTCTATTGGCTGTGATGTTCGGGCAGAAGAAAGCTTTTGAAGCTACCAAACGATCAACCAGGAGGGAGGGAACATGTCAGTCGGGTATGTGTCTCTTCCAGGGTCCTACTCAAGAGTAGGACGAGCTCCTGACACTCATTTGGCCCCTGCACCTGAGGTTCCCCATCCCTGAATAGGGGCAATTTCATCAGCCAGGTGAGATCATAGTTAATTACTCCTTACTTCAATAGAAAAGTGTCCCCCCTAAAACTAGTAGCATCAGGGAAATGTTGTATTTATATATTATGTATTTGCACACGAAAAGAAAAGATATGTATTATAAGAGCACTTTCCCTACTCTTCACCAAAAAGATTAAGTTCTGTGAAGTTATGTGAGGAACATCTAGACTTCTTCAGTACGCTGCTTTCCAGAGAGACATCAGTCATTCTCTCAGGATTTCCCTACTGTGGGGACATCATGATACTCAGATGTCTCTTTAAAAGCTGGCAATGCTTTGGGTGAAGCTGCAGAATGCAACAACCTCCTCGTGTGGAAATGACTAACAAGAGCTGAAATAATCAGTGGAAAAGATCACACTGCAATCACGGGACTTTCCCTTGGCCAGATCTGTGATTGCTAACGGACTCCAAAGGATGCCTCTGATTAGCAGCGGTGGACTCAATTTACAAATGGAACACACTCAACAGGAAGCGGAACATGTTCTTATTCCAAGGCAAAGTTCACAAACCGGAACACCTACTTCCGGGTTTGCAGCGTTCTGTTTCCAAGTTGTTCATAAACTAAGCTGTTCTAAAACCAAGGTACCACTGTATTACCAAAACAAACAAACAAACAAACAAACAAACAAACCCTGCCAAATTAATGTTTAAGTAAATAAATACAAAGCAAAACAAGAGTTAACCAACAATAATGATTCTGGTACTGGTCTTGCTGCACTCTAAGGAGGCTGGCTTAAATATAGTTTAGAGGGAGGGAGTAGATGACATACAGCTGTCATACAGGCTAGATGACACACAGCTGATCTACTAAATATTTTAAAATGTGGTCTCACTAAGATGTCTAACACAGGCAGGAGTGGAGGTGCCTCAGGGGTATAACATGGAGGGGCCTGGGGGGCATGGTTTTGAGTTGATGTGAGCAAGGCACCCCCCCCCCAGGAATCCTCATCTTGCCCTGCCTGTCACCAGGGGTCTCTAGGCCCCAGAGCCTGACCTGGTCTTGCCACCATGTCCCTGTCCCTCTCGCTGAATCGTTGTCCGAGCAGTATTGGGGAGATGCACCCGCCAAGGGCCATGTCAGCCAGCTGGACTCACCCCTGAGCAGGCAGGTGGCACAGCATGGCCCCACAAACCCTCCGTGCCCCCTTGCCCATCTGGTGTCAGAGGATCCAACCCCCCACGGCAGGTTCCCAGGAATGGGTAAGACAAAGAAAATTATTACGAATGCTTTTTATTCAATACTCAGAGAAAGAGGCTAGGAAATGTAGCCTCTTGGAGTAATGGCGTTGCTCCGAGTTGAAACCCCACCCCCTCCATCTCTCCCACTTTATCACGAGTCCTCGCTACGGGTGCTGGGAAGGGCCTTTTGCCTTTGAGCTCTTTGCTCTCCTACTTTCAAGGCCTGCTGGATTCTGGGAGAAGAGGGGTCTGGAATGTTTTCTAAAGACACTGAGTCCGTCAGCTGTCTCTCCCCTGGTGCTGCTTCTTCTTCTTCCTTTTCTTCCTCCTCTCCCATTATTTCCCAGCTTTCCCCCTCATCTGCCTCTGAGCTGTGACCTCCCACAAACCCCTGTTGTAATTCTGAACTGTCTCCTTCTTCTCTGGAAGGGTCAGGCTGGGGAGGCGGTCTCCACCATTCCTCCTCTGCCCGGTCCCAGACACCCGGTGGCAGTGGTGGCAAGGGTTGGCATGGTGGGGTATGTTCAGCCTCTGAGCCTCGCCCTTGGTCCCACCCAGTACGCATACATGCTCGTGTGCCCCAGGTGCTGGCAAAGGATGCAATACCTCTGAGGTGCCCTCTCCAAAAACTGTAGCCATGGTGGTTAGAAATTTGCTGTTATAAAACCTGGAACTCTCTGGATCTACATGGAAAGAAAAATATGCCATAACTTACCTTGGAGACCACTCAAAACAGCTGAGCTCTTTAGCAGGATTTGAAAAACACTTGTAATGTAACAAGGACTACGGATACATGGGACATTTAAAAATTGGATTGACTTAAAATATTCAGTGGGAAAGAATTAGTGACGGAAACCATGGAGGGGTGGGAGTAAGTCCAGAGATTCGGTCGAATCTTTGTTTGATTATTATTTTTATTATTATTCATGATTTTGTATGTAAAATTTATTTTATAAAACTAAATAAAATATTTTTTAAAGAAAAATATGCCATAGCCAGAGCAGAATGCTACAATTTGTGGCACAGTTGCGACCATGCAGTAAACTAGTGTCGCTGGCTGACAACCTAAGCCTATAAATAAATATTTCAATTGCTAATAGCACAATAGCTAATAGCCTTTTTGGATTTCACATAAATGGGGTCTTGTTTGGCCTTGTTCATCTCATACGTCTTAGAAACAGCCAAATGTTGTTAGAAAAGCCCAGCATTGCTTATTAAGCACAAAGCAAAAATTGGCTCCATCCACCACACCTGCCTAGCAAAATAGTTTAGACTCAGAAAAGCACAGAATACAGGACTAAAATTAGTGCTTTGATATGGCAAAGGAGACACAAAATTATGTGTGTGAGAGAGAGAGAAAATGAGAGAGAGAGAGAGAGAGAGAGAGAGAGAGAGAGAGAGAGAGAGAACAGTCATATAAACAAGAGCACCGGAAAATAATGCAGACACAGTTCAGGGCAACACGGCGCATTAATCTCTGCTTCTGGGTGTTTGTTTTGCCTAACCAAAGTAGAAGAATGCCTAATGTGACAACCTTGATGGGTGAAGAATTGGAAGCCAAACACAATGCCACGTTGCCTTCCTGAAGAGAATTCAACGATGTGACCAACATCTGTCATGTGCGCTTATTTCCGTCCCTGAGGGAGAACAGAGCATGTGTGCGCAGGTTGTTTAATATTAATTTGCACTTGTCACGAACTCTTTGTTTCAAGTGACAAAGAGAAGCATGCAAAAAGATGTCTCTGGGCCTGTGCGGATGCAGCGGCCACCCCATGGAGGCCTCATTGGTTTACCCCCTGTGGCGGCAGATGCCTCTGAGCGACAAGCTACCCTTGGAGTGTGGGGTCTCACCGCCATTTTGACTGGGGGCTTTTCTCCAGACTGTCGTAAACCTCCTTTTCAAAAAGAGTCTACAGTGACATGGAGAAAACAATTTTGTTGGTGTTTTGCTGCTTGCACATTTCTGATAGTTCATGGTGCGGGAAGTGCAACAGAACAGATCTGTTCCAGTTCATCAGAGCTTAGAGAAGCCCCCGGGTTTACAGAAAGGTCAGGAGTTGTTGTTGCTGTTGTTGTTGTTGTTGTTGTTGTTATATACCCCGCCCATCTGGCTGGGTTTCCCTAGCCACTCTGGACAGCTCCCAACAGAATATTAAAAACACAATAAAACACCAAACATTAAAAACTACCCTAAACAAGGCTGCCTTCAGATGTCTTCTAAAAGTCAGATTGTTGTTTATTTCCTGGACATCTGATGGGAGGGCGTTCCACAGAGCGGGCACCACTACCGAGAAGGCCCTCTGCCTAGTTCCTTGTAACCTCACTTATCGCAGGGAGGGAACCACCAGAAGGCCCTTGGCACTGGACCTCAGTGTCTGGGCTGAATGATGGGGGTGGAGACGCTCCTTCAGGTATACTGGACTGAGGCTGTTTAGGGTTTTAAAGGTCAGAACCAACACTTTGAATTGTGCTTAGAAACGTACTGGGAGCCAGTGTAGGTCTTTCAGGACCGGTGTTATATGGTCTCGGTGGCCACTCCCAGTCACCAGTCTAGCTGCCGCATTCTGGATTAGTTGTAGTTTCCGGGTCACCTTCAAAGGTAGCCCCACATAGAGTGCATTGCAGTAGTCCAAGTGGGAGATAACTAGAGCATGCACCACTCTGGCAAGACAGTCTGCGGGAAGGTGGGGTCTCAGCCTGCGGACCAGATGGAGATGGTAGACAGCTACCCTGGACACAGAATTGACCTGTGCCTCCATAGACAGCTGTGATTCCAAAATGACTCTCAGGCTGCGCACCTGGTCCTTCAGGGGCACAGTTACCCCAAACTGTTCTTAACCTGAAGTACCACTTTAGCTAATGGGCCTCCTGCTGCTGCCGTGCTGCCAGCACACGATTTCTGTACTCATCCTGAAGCAAAGTTCTTAACCCAAGCTACTATTTCTGGGTTAGCAGAGCCTGTAACCTGAAGCGTCTGTAACCCGAGGTACCACTGTCATGTACGGGCAACCCTAGCTTTAAAGGTATCATGTGAATTTAGCCTAAGCAAAGTAACACACATGCATTACCAACCAAACAGAGGTGTCTGTAAGACTGTTAAGTGCAGAGTCGAAAATTACCTGACTGTACCATTGCCACAGATATGATGGCATGTGACCAAGTGTTAATTCAACACATCGTTGCTGTTGTTTTAGTGTTGCTGCTTTTTACACACTTAGATGCATCTAAATGTGGGGTTTTGTTTATGATGAAACCCGCACAGTCCTATTGCAATCTCTGTTCCTATTGCCCCCCCCCCCCCATCAAACTGTGCAAAGGTACTTCGGCCGCATCTCTCCTCCATCATTGCGGCTCCAAAGGAAATATATTCCGCATAAAATACGGCTCCCATTTAGATCATAAATATCTCCCACATCTTCAGCGCATTCAAGCTCAATACAAACCCATCAGACAGACAGCGTCAAATTATTCTCCGGATTTACGACGCGTGTCATGAAAATGCACCCATAACGATAACATCATGCTTTAGAAATAACTCTGACCATTTCAGTTAAGGAACACAGGTCATTGTTGTTCTTGTTGTTTGGCACTGAACTCACCTGGTGTAGTTCCTTCGCCAACATTATTGCGGCAAATACACTGACTGCAGCCATACCGTCTTAAACATCCCTTCATCCTGTTCTTTTCTTGAAATAATTTTTATTTGGTTTTACATATTATAATCACACCACATCATAGTTAAAAGATTCCTCTGAATCTCTGGACTTCCCACCTTCTCTTCCATTGTCAACCTTTTCAACTGTAGATTATTCAGTCGTCCATATTTTATGTCACTCCATTATTTCCACAGTATTTGCTACATTACATGTGTTATTGCAATCCTGCCAATGTTTTCATCTGCTTACAGAGGTCTCCAAGATAATTTATAATTTATTTATTTTTTTAAAAAAAAAATTATTGAAGTTTAACAAATACAGAAAAAGAACAAACAATAAAGTAAAAAGAAAAATACAATAAAAAAGAAAAGAAAAATGAAAAAGCAAAAACATCTTAAAAACAGAAACATTACAGAAAAAAAGAAAAGAAAAAACCCCCTAATTTCATAGCCTTATCTTTCATTTACCTCTTTCCCTGACTTCCTCACACCTCCCTTTTTGTATTCTAGTTCAATTAGTTGTTTCAGCAAGTCCTTTCCCTCTTTCTCAAATTTAGCTCCATAATTTATCTTGACACAGTTTCACTTTAAGTTTTACACCTTTATCCATAATCAATCTATTCTTACTTAATTCTTAATAACATTTCTACTAAAGCCAATAGCTTCTTTCCAACTACCTTCTAACATTCATTAATTTTGCAATATTTCTGATAATTTATAAATTTTCCCCACTCTTTGCTAAAGTTTTGGTCTTCTTGGTTCCTGAGCTTTCCAGTCAGTTTTGCCATTTTGGCACAATCCAACCGTTTAATTTGCCATTCTTCTCTGGTAGGAACTTTGTCTTCTTTCCATCTCTCAGCTAATAACATCTGTGCGGCTGTCATCACGTACATAAAAAGTCTTTTCTGCTCCTTTGGGACATCAGCACCTACAATTCCTAATAGAAAAGATTCTAGCCACGTTCAACAGATCTCTCCAGACCATTCATGATCCAACGTAGCAGCTCCTTGAGCATTCAAACTGCCACATGCAGATTGATATAAAAATATTATTATTATTAAAAACAAACTAGCAGAATATGAGAAAACGAGCCTTATGCTGAAGGTCTGTGTTTTTGTGGCTTTCGAGGTCAGCACATACTTATTCATTTTTCTCCCAGCGCTTTTCGTTCCTTCTCCAAAACACGCACACACACACACACACACACGTTTTTAATTTCACCAGTGTCATCGCTTTCAAAGAGAAAAATCATCACCTACAGTCCAAATTCACATGTGAGTAATATGGCCATCCATCATGTTGTCTTGGAGCAAACTAGCAAGATTTCGGTGCTAAGGACAGAGATAAAAGAAATTCAATTAAGAAATCGTAGAGCAATAGCAATCAAGATCAAATGTCTTCTCAGTTCCTGAGTTTGCCAATGCTGACTTTAAAAGGAAAAAAAAACCTAGGGAAAAATCACTTTGGAAATTTATTGCAGTTCAACATCTTTAAACTCAAGAATTCAGGATATGATATTCTTTCTCATTTGGGGGGCAGGGGTTAAAAACTATGATTTCCATTTGATAGCATCCAGAAAAGTTAATTTAATGCTCGTGATACCCATGTACTTAACAATCTCTGCAATCTAATTAGAATCATTAAGGTTTGGGGAAACCTGTACAGTGGTACCTCAGGTTACATACGCTTCAGGTTACATACGCTTCAGGTTACATACTCCGCTAACCCAGAAATAGTGCTTCAGGTTAAGAACTTTGCTTCAGGTTGAGAACAAAAATCGGGCTCCGGCGGCACGGCAGCAGCAGGAGGCCCCATTAGCTAAAGTGGTGCTTCAGGTTAAGAACAGTTTCAGGTTGAGAACGGACCTCCGGAACGAATTAAGTTCTTAACCTGAGGTATCACTGTAATGCTTGGCAAGATGGCTCATTCCATTTCATCAACCCCCCCTCCCCCCAAATTCAAATAAAAAGATCATCTGTGACTTCTTACTATGAGAATGTTCCTATGCAAACTTTGGGTTTGCACATTCCCCTCTCCTCTGGCCAGCAAGAAGCACTGAGACGATTCCGCTTCTATTTTAGATAAACAGCAGTTAAACTTCATGTCTGCCTCACATCCAAACAAACTGTGGTTTTGTCTTAACTGTAATGAGTTGAAACAAGCCAACTGAATACTTCAGCTATGAAAATGACTTGTTTCAACCAAACACGGTTAAGCTTAACTGCAGTTTAGGGTACACATGGAGTGGTAAACCGTGGTTAAATGTTCCTCTTCTTGCAAGCACACCAAAAAAGGAGAGGGAAGGACAGAGTGCATGAACACAAGACTCCTTGTTATCTTTATTCCAGCGTAGTAAAGGTAAAGGACCCCTGACAGTTAAGTCCAGGTGCGAACGACTCTGCGGTTGCAGAGCTCATCTCGCTTTACTGGCCGAGGGAGCTGACGTTTGTCCGCAGATAGTTTTTCCGGGTCATGTGGCCAGCATGACTGAGCCGCTTCTGGAGAAACCAGAGCAACGCACGGAAACACCGTTTACCTTCCCGCCGGAGTGGTACCTATTTATCCACTTGCACTTTGACGTGCTTTCGAAGTGCTAGGTTGGCAGGAGCTGGGACCGAGCAACGGGAGCTCACTCCGTCACGGGGATTCGAACCGCCGACCTTCCAATCAGCAAGCCCTAGGTTCTGTGGTTTAACCCACAGCGCCACCCGTGTCCCTCCATTTTGCTTACAGCACACAGCAATTCAGTTTCCCCCACCCGCTGGCTGTTTTGTATAAGCCATCTCTTCACACATGGTCCACCTATCCTAAAAGCATAAAGGATGAGTAAAGAGAATATTTTCCATGTGGCTGAAAAAATGGTCCCTTTTGAAAGAGGTTTCAAAAAAAAGAGGCAGAATAATAGGCCTGAGTTGATGTTTGTACAAGAAAGCAGGTGTTGTTCCTTAACTAATGGGAAAACAATGCCTTTGGTAAAATATTTTAGAGCTAAACTGGGATTACCCAATATTGCCAGCAGTCTCGGAGAAACTGAAAGTATAGATTTACCTTCCTGTTGTGAAAAATAATCCTGATCCAGCTTTTCATTCCATCTGCCTTTTGACAGAAGGTTCTCAGAAGCGACAAATCCACTTCTAAATAACTAGGCTAGCCTGGGCCAATCTGGTGTTTTGGACTACAACTCCCATCAGCCTCGGCCCCCAGCCAGCATTGGTTGGGGCTGATGGGATTTGCAGTCCAAAAGGTTGTGGAAAGTTGCATTATAGCTTACAAATAAAACCACCTTATTAAGCTGCCTTCAGGAGTCCCCTAAGTATCTAGAATTAACTTCCTTATTTTGTGTTGGGCCCAAACTGATTTTGCTAACTGATATTTGAAAACTTGTAGGAGCAGCACCATTACAGTGGTACCTTGGGTTAAGAACTTACCTCTCAATTATTTTACTATAAGAAACAGCAACAGACAATCCCCACACACCCCATCATAATTATGAAGGAAAGTCCTTTTTGCTTACCCCACAAAAAAATCCCCTGACACTTTTCGTCTGTCATTTAGCAAGCTTGACACTCTCTAGACTAGAGCACTCCTTGAGCCTGTAATTTTCATCCACTTTGGCCAACAAGAGAAAAAGCTTCCGACCTCGGGAGGAGGTGGTGTTGCGGGCTTCACTCCCCCAACTCATGCGCAGAGGCTGGCATCCAGCCCCCGCACGATTAGGGGAATCCTCGGGCCGTGTGATCCCCTGAGCCAGCCAATCGGCTGGCTCGGAGTGTGTGGTTTGCCTCATTTAAGGTAAGCGCAGCCCCGGGATCTCCCTCTTTGGTTCTGCTCAGCTGTTGAGGTTTCCCACCCGCCCACCCTTCAAGGTTCCCCTTCTGACCCTGCTATGGACCTTGGTTGGTCGCCGTTAAGGGGCCTGGTAGGATTTTTTTCCACTTGGCAAATTGGCACCGGCCACTTGGTTTTTCGCCTACCTTGTAGCAAATCGCCACAACTCCTTTGGTTTTGGCGGCTAGGCATTGGTAGGGGTATTATTATGTAGATGTGTTGGGGGGGCGCCATCACCTCCCCCAAATATTGAAGGGTAGTCCGGTAAAGGATTCCGAGGGGCGTGGCCTCATCCGAAGCCTATGGAGGTCAGGGCCTAAAGCGCCCCCCCGAGCAGTGACCCCGGGGGAGTCCCTAGTTGATGTGCATCAGCAGGGCTCTCCCTGCTGGTGTTAACCCTTCCTGATCTTCAAGCAAACAGGCTGAAGCTGGATAGTCGGTTAGGACCAATGCCTAAGCCAATACCACTCTCTACCTGTAACCAATAAAGTTGTCACCAATTTTGGCCCATTAACCTAAGATAATGGTGTCATGTGTCTTTATTTCTATTGCAGGTAGGCGGGAACTCGCCATGCAAAGCTTTAGCTGCCATTAGATTCCACATTATAGCATATGAGGAAGCACAGAGTTTCATTTCCTACAGGGTGACTAAGGAACTGAATTACAGATCAAAGCAGAGAGCACACAGAGCTACTCAGAAGCAGATTGAATGATTATTATTTAAATGCATAGCTACACATGTAAGGTGATCTTGGGGGCTGTGCACACCCCTACTATATACAAAGGCTAAGATAAAGGAACATCCCAATTTTTCATCCCTCCATTTCTACCTGCTATGCCGCACGTATCTGCAATTTGAAGCCTGGAAGTGATAAACACCATGAGATGAATAGTCAGAACAAAGATTCATCTAATTCAATATCAAAAGTTCCAGGAAGCAAAATGATCATTCCTCCAGACTTTTATTTTTCAAAGCTGATTATGGGGCAGTGTCCATAAAGTGTCCAGGCTCTTGCAACCTGAGCAGGGTAAACAAGTGATATGCACGCGGTTCTGGAGCACCTGAATTCCAAGAAATAGGAGAGAAACCCTGGTGCCTTAGTCCTTTGGATAGCCAAGACAACAGGTAGGGGAATATATCGAGGAATGAGGGGAGAAAGAGCACAGAGAGCTTGGAGGCAAAGGACAATGAGTCTGTGTCGCACACACACAAAAAGGGGAATGCAGAGATTTGAGGAGGCCAAGAGAGGGGAATCATTTGAGCTTCAGTGTTTTGGACACAGGTGAGGTGATCAAAAGGGTGGATCACATTATGTTGCATGAGTGGAGGAAGAGCAGAATCCATAGCTGTCAACTTAGATTTGAAAATAAGGGACCAGCAGCCTCGAAAATAAGGAATCAGTAGCCAAAATAAGTGGTTTTCCAAGCACAGTTATGTTCAACCTCTGAGCCCCTCCGAGCCAAAGGCAGAAAGCCCAGCCAGCAGCCAAACAAAGCCTCAAGCGGTGGTTCCCACAGCGCAGCAACCCAGCAAAGGGGATGCAGCAAGGAAAACCACCGTCACCTCTCCGCTGGGAAGCGCTGAGCAAAGGCGAGTCCCCAGGCAAAGCGGCCGATTTGATGGGCACAAGGCGTGCAAGCTCCACCCCCAGTCATTCTTAGACTCCTTATTGGGTGAGCAATGCAGCCAAGCAACCCAGTTGGAGTCTCCCTCCTCCCTGGCCGGCAGGCAGGGAGAGAGGGAGGGAGAGGAGCTGCTTCCTTTGAAACCTGGGAAATTTAAGGGACATCATCAATAAGGGATAGCAGCGGGACACAGCGCTGGGATAAGGGACTATCCCGCCAAATAAGGGACGGTTGACAGCTATGGCAGAATCACACCTGCTGGCTCTGCCCTGACCCACTGTATACATTTCAAGGACTAAAGAGACCATTCACATACAAACTGCATGTGTATGGATTCTGTGTGCATGATCTGGAACCATAATTCATTTGCTAATGCACACTGTGTAGCTTCAAAACCAGCAGCCTTGCTGGGTTTTTCTTTTTCAATATTTCTTATTCCTGTTTTAGGGGCAAAATGGCAACAGCTGTCTCTGTAAAACAGCAACTGGCCATTTGGTCAGCGAAAGCTCTGCCTTTCAGAGAGCAATGCTTTGCTCCTTATTATACAAATAAAGTTACAAATATGCCGGGCTTCTAAAGCACGAAATTCCAATCATTCCTTTTCATAGATATGGTGTTGTCATGTGGCAGATCTCATGTTTGAAATACTGCTTGTCTATTCTTTGTTTATGTCCGTGTCCTAAACTACTCCCCAGCTAGTCTCACTATTTGGGGCTGTTTATAAAATTAACAGCAGTCCGAGCGATTCAATTAAAAACATTCAGTTGAGAGACAGATTCAGTCGTACCTTGGAAGTCAAACAGCTTAGTTCTCAAAAGTTTTAGCTCCCAAACGTTGCAAATCCAGAGGTGACTGTTCCGGTTTGCGAACTATTTTTGGAAGCCGAACATCCAGCGGGACTTCCGCAGCTTCTGATTGGCTGCAGGAGCTTCCTGCAGCCAATCAGAAGCCGTGCTTTGGTTTTCGAATGTTTTGGAAGTCAACGGACTTCTGGAACGGATTCCGTTTGACTTCCAAGGTACAACTGTATAGACAAAGAAACAAAATTAGTGGGACTTTGCAGATAAGATACATCACATTTACAACCACCCCTCACATAAAACAATCTTATTCTTTACAGTGGCACCTTGGTTCTTGAACTTAATCCATTCTGGGAGTCCGTTCAACTCCTGAAACCATTCAAAAACCAAGCTGCGGCTTCTGATTAGCTGCAGGAGTTTTTTGCACTCAAGCAAAAGCCACATTGGACACATTGGGTGGAATATAAGATGATAAGAAGAAGAAGAAGAAGAAGAAGAAGAAGAAGAAGAAGAAGAAGAAGAAGAAGAAGAAGAAGAAGTCCCCAACCCAAATGGCATTGAAATATGGATTAAAAGGAAGCTTCCAAACTGACCATGTGGCTTTGCCCAAGACATTGTGACATCGAGGAAACGTCAATATATCAAAAATCTACACAGAGCTGTTCTAGATTAGACAAACACACACACACACACACACACACACACACACAAAATCTCAGAAAAACCATGGTCAGTCTAGCCTCTCTGGGAAACTCTCAAGGCTCCCAGATAATGATAAACATCCTCTGCCATTTCTATGTAACATCTAGTGAAATAGCATTTATTTATTTTAAACTGCATCTAGCCACTGACGGGCCTGTCTGCCAGAAATATGTCCAATGGTAATGAAAAAAACATATATAAAAATTAGATTCATAGAGACAGTATGCCATTGGTTAATCGCTTGCAGCTGGTGATACAGAGCATGGCCCATGTGGTATTTCTCTCCTGCAACGTCAGATAATCTATCTTGATCGGAAGCAACAATGAGCCATTCTACAGATCCTGCAACGTTGGACAGCTGAGTCAGATTGAGGTTGAATCCAGACAAGACAGAAGTACTGCTTTTGGGGGACAGGGAAAGGGCAGGTGTGGGGGACTCCCTAGTCTTGAATGGGGTAACTGTGCCCCTGAAGGACCAGGTGCGCAGCCTGGGAGTCATTTTGGACTCACAGCTGTCCATGGAGGCACAGGTCAATTCTGTGTCCAGGGTAGCTGTCTATCAGCTCCATCTGGCCCACAGGCTGAGACCGTATCTGCCCGCAGACTGTCTTGCCAGAGTGGTGCATGCCCTGGCTATCTCTTGCTTGGACTACTGCAATGCGCTCTACGTGGGGCTACCTTTGAAGGTGACCCGGAAACTACAACTAATCCAGAATGTGGCAGCTAGACTGGTGACTGGGAGTGGTTGCCGAGACCATATAACACGGGTCCTGAAAGACCAACATTGGCTCCCAGTACATTTCCGAGCAGAATTCAAAGTGTTGGTGCTGACTTTTAAAGCCCTAAACGGCCTTGGTCCAGTATACCTGAAGGAGCATTTCCACCCCCATCGTTCTGCCCGGACACTGAGATCCAGCACTGAGGGCCTTCTGGCAGTTCCCTCGCTGCGAGAAACCTAGTTACAGGGAACCAGGCAGAGGGCCTTCTCGGTAGTGGCACCCTCCCTGTGGAACGCCCTCCCACCAGTTGTCAAAGAGAAAAACAACTGCCAGACTTTTAGAAGACATCTGAAGGCATCCCTGTTTAGGGAAGCTTTTAGTGTTTAATAGGTTATTATATTTTAATATTCTGTTGGAAGCCTCCCAGAGTGACTGGGGAAACCCAGCCAGATGGGCAGGGTATAAATAATAAATTGTTGTTGTTGTTGTTGTTGTAAGTGCCTATTTCCATTGTGGAAATGTTGGAGGGTATGGAGTTATCCGAACCCTGAGCCATCTGAAGGCAATCCTGCATATGGAAGTTTTTTAAATGTTTAATGTTTAATTATATTTTTATTTGATTAATTGATTGATTGATTGTGATTATTTATTGAATTTATATACCGCCCTATACTGGGGGTGTCAGGTCTGTTCACAGAAAAAAAATTAAGATATAAAACCACAAAAGACATAATAAAAATAAAAACAACAACCAAATAGCCCCCCCCCCAAAAAAACCACATTTTAAAAGGGCATATATATGTTAGAAGTCACCCAGAGTGGCTTCAGCAACCCAGTCAGTTGGGTGGGGTAGAAACAGTATTATTATTATTATTATTATTATTATTATTATTATTATTATGGCATAAGACATCCCTCTTTTCATCAGATAAATGTTGGAAGGTATGGAACTTTCACAAATTTCAGATTTTTTGTGGTAGAAGACAAAACGATTCTATGAGTACATAATTTCAAAAGACGTGTGGAAGTGCTAAAATAGAAATATAAAAAATATTTTAAAATCCAGCAACTATAATAGGTAAGTGTGAAAAGGCCCTGACTTGGGAAGGAGTTGTACTGTCTTCTGCCCTCACTCAGCCCAGGGTTTTTTCTCTTGCTGCTCAAATGATGTGGGAATTTGACTCTGCCAGGAGAACAACCGGGCCAAACCAAATACATCGTTAGTAACATGAAGGTAATTTATATGCATGTTCTTTACCCTTTAGGGAGCCATCATGGGTGCGGAAGGAGATTAACAACCATGTTTTGGGTCAGGACCACCAAATTCGAGGAGAGGAGCTTAACTCTTTCCATCCCCGACTTGAGTCCCCCTCAAAATTGCCCCCAGAGTTAGCCCCTAGAGGTAAGAACCTGGCAGGAGGGCAGAACTAGCAAGGAAATCAATTAAAATTATTCATATCCCACCCACCCTCTTCTCCTTTGAAAGCTGATAAATAAAAAAAACCCCTTTTTTCCACTTTGGGTTTGTTTGCACACACACATGGTTTGCCCCACACATTAATAACCGTGATGAAGGAGCAAGGGGAAAGAGCGCTGTATCGCTGCGAAGGAATTCTGGATGTCTGGGGGCACTGGTGGGCAAATTCCTCTCGAAAAGCAAGCATCTCTTTTATGCATAGATCAAGTGAGCTTGGCAGAGCCAATGTCATTGATGCTAACAGTGTGTGACAGGAAACAAGGCCATGTGACTCCTGTGTTTTGTAAGCCTAGCCCTTGTGTAAGATTACGGTACATTCTTTTCCAGCGACTCTCTCAGAAATTTGAACTTTTAATTAAAAGGCAACATTGAAGCATGTCCAACTCTGGCAGCCTTAAAAAGCTGCTCTTTCCATCTCTGATTAAAATGCAAGCCATCTTGAGGCGGCATGTGATGGGAGGCTTGTATAATTAGCTTCATTGTCCATTATATAGACAAAACGTACGTGTGCTTGGAGGAACGGGGAGAAAAGGCACCAGGAACTGAGCTGCAATGAAGGGGAAGGTGGAAACCGCACGAGAAGGGTGGTCTCTGTGTGCGTTTCAAGCTTCTTGTGAACTTGTTTTTGCAAGGATAGAAACTCCTAACAGCCGGCACTGATCCTTCCATTCCAGAACTGGACACTCAGTGACACTGAGACAGGAGTACAGGAATAGGTGCATCTATATGATTCGAAACATCTTCCGAGTAAGAAAGCACAGCTGGTGGGTGACACCTGGCTTGAGAGCAGTACATGTGAAAAGGATCTAGGAGTCTTGGTTGACCACAAACTTGACATGAGCCAACAGTGTGACGCGGCAGCTAAAAAAGCCAATGCAATTCTGGGCCTCATCAATAGGAGTATAGCATCTAGATCAAGGGAAGTAATAGTGCCACTGTATTCTGCTCTGGTCAGACCTCACCTGGAGTACTGTGTCCAGTTCTGGGCACCACAGTTCAAGAAGGACACTGACAAACTGGAACGTGTCCAGAGGAGGGCAACAAAAATGGTCAAAGGCCTGGAAATGATGCCTTATGAGGAACGGCTAAGGGAGCTGGGCATGTTTAGCCTGGAGAAGAGGAGGTTAAGGGGTGATATGATAGCCATGTTCAAATATATAAAAGGATGTCACATAGAGGAGGGAGAAAGGCTGTTTTCTGCTGCTCCAGAGAAGCGGACACGGAGCAATGGATCCAAACTACAAGAAAGAAGATTCCACCTAAACATTAGGAAGAACTTCCTGACAGTAAGAGCTGTTCGACAGTGGAATTTGCTGCCAAGGAGTGTGGTGGAGTCTCCTTCTTTGGAGGTCTTTAAGCAGAGGCTTGACAACCATATGTCAGGAGTGCTCTGATGGTGTTTCCTGCTTGGCAGGGGGTTGGACTCGATGGCCCTTGTGGTCTCTTCCAACTCTATGATTCTATGATTCTATGATTCTATGGTGCTTTCATTAATGAGTGCCATCATGCAGCAAAAGGCTGCATTTCAAGGAGAAATCAGCATGTCATTATTATCTGCTGCCGATCAGAAGGTCGGTGGTTCGAATCACCGAGACAGGGTGAGCTCCCGTTGCTCGGTCCTGGCTCCTGCCAACCTAGCAGTTCACAAGCATGTCAAAGTGCAAGTAGATAGGTAGGTACCGCTCCAGCGGGAAGGTAAATGGCATTTCTGTGCGCTGCTCTGGTTCACCAGAAGCGGCTTAGTCATGCTGGCCGCATGACCCAGAAGTTGTCTGCGAACAAACCCCGGCTCTCTCGGCCTATAGAGCAAGATGAGCGCTGCAACCCCAAAGTTGTCCGCAACTGGACTTAATGGTCAGGGGTTCCTTTACCTTTACCTTTATATGTCATAAATTGATATCAATAACCAGGGGCAAAATTCAATTTCACAATAACCCTACAGCAGGGCTAACTTATCATCACAACTATCAGAGTAATTAATGCCCCCCTTTTTATAGGAATGATACTATTTCAAATGTTTTGCTCAAATGAGGAGCCAGTCAGCCATATTTATGCTCTATTTTACCTCTCTAACTTAATTCTGCTCCACGCATGTTCGGTAGATCAATCCTATCTTTACCACCTTTTCAGTCCTAACAACAAAGCTGCTGGTTGACTTTTGTAATGCTGTCTCTACACTCAATCTTATTTGTGCAACAAGCTGAATGTTAATCACGTTGTTTAATATAGCATGGACTCTTCTTCATTCTAAGCTGCAAATTGTTTTGTTACTATTTCATTCTCCCCCATGCAAGTGTAACTGCTTTGTAGGGCATGACTCTCAGGAAAAAGGTAAAGGTAAAGCACCCCTGGATGGTTAAGTCCAGTCAAAGGCAACTATGAGATGTGGTGCTCATCTCGCTTTTCAGGCTGAGGGAGCTGGCGTTTGTCCACAGAAAGCTTTCCGGGTCATGCGGCCAGCATGACTAAACCGCTTCTGGTGCAACGGGACACTGTGACAAGTGCCAGAGTGCATGGAAATGCTGTTTACCTTCCCGCCGCAGTGGTACCTATTTATCAACTTGCACTGGTATGCTTTTGAACTGCTAGGTTGGCAGAAATTGGGACAGAGCAACAGAGCTCACCCCGTCGCATGGATTTGAACCGCCGGCCTTCTGATCAGCAAGCCCAAGAGCAGGGGTCAGCAAGGTTTACCTCACCTGGGCTGGTTCACTCCAGTGAATCCCTCTGTGGGCTGGATCGTGTGCACGCACGAGCGTGTACACCTGCGATTTCCAGTGTCTGCATCTGCGAGTCCCCACTCCACACTCCACAGCGCGTGGGGACTCGGTTCAGGGGTGGCTTGTGGGCCGGTTAAATGACCCCCATGCGCCGCTTGTGGTCCATGGGCCTTAGATTGCCTACCCCTGCTGGGATAGAGCAACAGGAGCTCACTTTGTTGTGGGGATTCAAACCACCGACCTTCTGATCGGCAAGCCAAAGAGGCTCAGTGCTATAGACCCACGTCCCTCTTAAGTAAAGATGCAGAAATACACATATTAGTGTAAGATTCTGTTGCACCAATACGGAACTGAAATTGATGGCCTAAGATTCATGTGCAAAGGGCAGAGCTCTGTAATAGCTCATCTGGCAAGTATCCTGGCTTGTAAAAAGTCAAGCCAACTTTTAGACCCACTATACTTGGCGATCTGCAAGGTGTGTGCTGTGCTTTCTAAAAAACTGAAATTGAAAACGCTGACATATAGAGGCCTTCCTGTATTTCTCAAAGTGGGTCTAGTGCGTGTAAGACATCTGCCTTGATGGTCACAGCGGGATGTCAGGGAACGTTCTGAAAGTGAGCTAATGCTAAGCGAATTGCGTGCAAGGAACAGGGCAGGCATCAGTTCCGTGGAGAACTTCTAACAAGCCATTCAGCTGCAGGGCAGCTCTGATAGTAATGCAATCTGAACATTGATAAGGGGCCTTCAGCTGTGTCATTAAAGACCAAAACACGCCACCCAACTGGGGTAGTTAAGATAGACCCACAGACCTCGCGTTCTCAGCAGGAGGGTGAAGAACACGATAATGTCAGCATGACTAACACAAGACTTACAAAGCACTGGTATCCCGAAGGGTTGAATCACAGCTGTAGCCTGGTTCACGCAAAGCACTGCCAAAGACCAAACTGTGCTACTTTGTGCCTTTTCAGAATGTGCATCTCTCCTGAAGAGGGCCAGAGCTCAGGGACAGAACATTTGCTGCAAACCCTCCAAGTGCCTCTGTTTTCCAGGGACAGTCCTGGATTTACAGAAATGTTGGAGGGTATGGTTGGATGTCTCTATTTCCATTGGAGAAATGTTGGAAGGTATGGAATAGGATGTCCCCAGGGCTTTTTTTTCAGCCAGAACTCACTGGAACTCAGTTCTGGCACCTCTCAGGTGGGCTCCATTGCCATTCTAAGGGAATGAGGTGTTTGTGGTGAGTTCTGGCACCTCTTTTTCAAGAAAAATAGCTTGGGACGTCCCTATTTTCATGAGAGAAATGTTGGAGGGTATGGACAGGACATCCCTATTTGCATCGGTGAAATGTTGGAGGGCATGCTGCTGAAGGTCCCAAGTTCAATCCTTGGGGTTGGGGTTGTTAGTTTCTGTTTGCCACTGTGCAGTGCTTTGGAGTCACAAGACTCTGTTTACATTCCAGAGACATTCCAGGCTGTTGGAAGTCTCATGGAACACAGGAGACGGATGTGACATTACTGGTTTCCTGTTCTTTTGTTCCGGTTGCTCTCTGTCTGAAACTCTGGAAAGCAGCTGCCAATCAGTGTAGACAACACTGAGAGAGATGGACCAATGGCCTGTCTCCGTATTAAGGCAGCTTCCTGTATTCCTTTAAAACGAGGGTGGGGAACTGTATCCACCTGGAATGTCTCCTATCCGAATGTAGACATTCTGAGATAGATGGACCATTGGCCAGTCTCAGTATAAGGCATCTCTCTGTGTTCCTGTAAAATAGGGGTGAGGAATTGGTTCCAGCCAACAAGCCATATCCTTATCTCCCTCATTTCCACCTGTCAATCACCAATCTCAAGGATTTCTGATGACTATAGGGTGCCAAGGGAAGGGCCAAATGGGGAGGCTGGAGGGCCTAAATATTGATGATGATGATGATTATAATTTATTACTGTATTGGCCTAAAAATAAGCCTCACTCCCCCCCCCCCAAATTCTGACTGTGAAAAGTTAAAGTGCGGCTTAAATTCGCGACCTTACAAAAATCGGCTTTTACGATATTGTTGCTAAAACAGACATATGGTAAAACGGAACAGGTGTGAGTGCCTGCAGAATTTTAAGGGAGTGGCTTATATTCAGCTATTGTCTTTTTTTTCTCTCTGCCCCCCCCCCCATGAATTTTAAAGGTGTGACTTATATTTGGGTGTGGCTTATAGTCAGGCCAATACAGTATTTATACTCCACCCATCTGGCTGGGTTTCCCCAGCCACTCTGGGTGGCTCCCAACAGAATATTAAAAACACGATAAAACATCAAACATTCCACAGGGCAGGCACAACTACCAAGAAGGCCCTCTGCCTGGTTCCCTGTAACCTCACTTCTTGCACTGAGGGAACTGCCAAAAGACCCTCGGAGCTCCAGTAGGTCCACTGGCTGGAGATGCTCCTCCATTGCTGTAAAAATTATCCTCGAATCATGGGACTTTGGTGCTGTTTCCTGACTTCTTAGGACTGATCCAGGGGTCACAGCGACTGCCACACAAAGCACTGTGCAGTTCAGGGGGCTATGAGTAGAATGAACCAATTTCCTATCATCACGTTGGCTTACATGGTGGCAAGGGGTACTGTCTGAATATGGAAACGGGCAGTTCGCATTATATATTCAAGCGGCTGTCAACGTTTCTAAAGCAGTTCAGCCGGATTGAGTGGGAGCAACGGCGAACATAAGATGACAAGCCTTCATCTGTCACTAAACCTTATCGGAAGCTCAGGTTTGTTTGCCACCCTCAAAATATGCTAGTTTCTGCAAATTGTTCCGTGCTGATGAAGTCACCTTGGGAAGGTCTGGCGACTGAGCCAGAGGGTCATGGCAAATCTGCATATGTGTAATGAACTTAATTTTGCGTAACAAGCATGAGCAAGCAGAGAGGTTGGTGGATCTTTTACATTAAAATATGCACATGTGCAATTTTCTGCAAGTGTGCAATTTTAGGCTGGGAGGGAGGCATTCTCACTCCCAGAGTGTTTTTTAAAAGTGGGAGCATATGAGGAATTCTAGGTACCAATGTAACAAAGGAACAGAAAAGACTTTTTATGTATGCGACAACAGCCACACGGATGCTACTAGCCCAGAGATGAAAAGAAGATAAAGTCCCTACCAGAGAGGAATGGCAAATTAAGCTGTTGGATTATGTCGAAATGGCAAAACTGACTGGAAGACTCAGGAGCCAAGAAGACCTAAACTTAAGAATGGGGGAAATTTATAATTCATTTAGGAGAGCACTGTAAACAGATGAAAACACTAGCAGGATTTTTATAACACTTGTAACGTGATGAATATTATGGACAAGATGGAAAGTACAAAATTTGGATTGTGGAAAAATATTCAGTAAAAAAGGTGTATGATAGGACCCATGGGGAAGGTGGGAAGTCCAGAGATTTGGAGAAATCTCTAAACATGGATATGTAATTTGGATTGTTATAAATTAATATTTGTAAAACCTAATTTTATATATTGATAGGTAAAGGTAAAGGGACCCCTGACCGTTAGGTCCAGTCGTGGCTGACTCTGGGGTTGTGGCACTCATCTCACTTTATTGGCCGAGGGAGCCGGCATACAGCTTCCCGGTCATGTGGCCAGCATGACTAAGCTGCCTCTGGTGAACCAGAGCAGCGCACGGAAACGCCGTTTACCTTCCTGCCAGAGTGGTACCTATTTATCTACTTGCACTTTGATGTGTTTTTGAACTGCTAGGTTGGCAGGAGCTGGGACCGAGCAATGGGAGCACATCCCGTCGCAGAGATTCGAATTGCTGACCTTCTGATTGACAAGTCCTAGGCTCTGTGGTTTAACCCACAGCACCACCCACGTCCCTATATATATCGATATATAGATATAATAAAAAGTGGGAGCATCTGCAGGAGAAGTAATGGAAAGCGAGAAGACCAGGCCTTAAGAATTTGCTTCCTGTTCACTCATATGAAATGTGTATTTTGCAAAGTGCATAGTAGACATATTGGTATCGAGATTCTATGTGAATTATGCACAGCTGTTCAAAAACAATATAAGGCTAGCCTCTACTCTCTTTGCTGTATTTATGGCCAATAGTCACTCTCACAAAAATAACACCCAATTAACTTGCATTAGGTGACCAGCATTGGTCACACTAGTGTAATGGACTCACCAGTGTGGGCTGTCTTTGGACTGCTTTGTGTCATTGTGTGCGGTGGAAAAACTTGAACACATTGCAGAGTTCCCAAAAATACACCGGAGGCAATTGTATTTCATCCAGCAGAGCTTTACTGCTACTGAAGGCAAATGAGAATAATGGTCACAAATCCAATATATTCAGGATTGGCACTGTCCATAAGAAATCCAGCTGCAGCAGCAGACGTGACTTAAACTTACAATACTTATAATAAGACTAAACCTTAACCTTAGAACAGAACACAACACCACACCAGAACAAAGAGATAGAAAAGGAAAGTGAGAAACCCAGGCTCCTCCTAGCCTGACTATAATAGTCAGCATGACCTTGACAGAAAGAGATAACAGAGCCAGTTTAAACCAGCTGTACTCAGCTTCCCGGAAGGAATAACCCAAACAACAACCTTCTTTCAAGCAGAGAAGAAACCTTCCAGAACCCTCTTGAACTAAGCAGAACAGGAAAGATCAATACTTTCTGTACTAAGAAATGCAAACTTGTAGAATGTAAAGGTGCAGTCAAGTGCAACATTCCGACAGAGGACTAACGGCCTCCATGTTCTAACCAGTTGCTGTGACAACCAGTCTGTCGGTTGCTGGTAGTTTTGAAAGAGAACTGCTCAGTTGCAGTCACCTCAGGACCAACTTCCCTCTGGTATAGTTTATTTGCTTGTTATGTAACCTAAGCCTGCCTTCAGGTACAATTTTGTAAACCTGAATGAATCTGAGAGTAAAATAGTTTTATATTAACATGAATCAGATTCATGAGTGTATTCTTTAAGAGGGATTCAAAGGGATTATTAACCAGGAAGGCATCGTTATTAGTAGAATGCAGACGAGTCAGCAACCAGCTGATCACTGCATAAACTTATAAAGGGGATTGTTTAACTCTGCTAAAGTAAGGTAAAGGTAAAGGGACCCCTGACCGTTAGGTCCAGTCATGGACGACTCTGGGGTTGGGGCACTCATCTCGCTTTGTTGGCCGAAGGAGCCGGTGTACAGCTTCCAGGTCATGTGGCCAGCATGACTAAGCCGCTTCTGGCGAACCAGAGCAGGGCACGGAAACGCTGTTTACCTTCCCGCCAGAGTGGTACCTATTTATTTACTTGCACTTTGATGTGTTTTCGAACTGCTAGGTGGGAAGGAGCAGGGACCAAGCAACGGGAGCTCACCCCGTCACAGGGATTAGAACTGCCAACCTTCTGATCGGCAAGCCCTAGGCTTTGTGGTTTAACCCACAGTGCCACCCGTGTCCCATCTGCTGAAGTAAACCTCCCCACAAAACTGAGACTTTGATCATTAGCCTATCCAGTAAAACAGTTGTTGGAGAAGGGATCTGTCACAGCCAGAGTGGGGGACCTTGGTGCCACAGTCTGGTTGAATGCAGAGGGATGGTGGGATGAACCAGCTGGGGAACTCCCAAGGGAAGAAGGCTCAGAGGCCAGGGGTTGGTGGTGGGACGACGATCAACAGACTGCGAGGAAGTGTCAGAAGCTGGAGAGGGAACAGGGCTTAGTGAGCTGGGAGAGCCTGTGCTAGAGAGAAGTTCAGAATCAGAGGCAGAGGCAGGAGAGGAGGGAGGCGAAGAGGCAGAGATGAGACTGGCTGCTGAACAGTCATGGGTGTCTCCCCCTCCTGCTGGCAGATGGGGCTCAACAACCTTTGAAGGTAGCCCAGCCAGGAGAAAAAAACGCCATACACATTGCTCAGGGTAGGCCACTTGGGTGGTGCTAAAAGAGAGGTTTGACCTCACCCCCAGAGTTGCACTCCATGGTCTCTCAAGACAGACGGAGGCCAACAACAGGGGAACAGCAGTTCTCCATAGCTGAGCCACCATCGTTTTAAACAAAGAATAGCCACTTCTGGTGGTTCCCTCACTGCAAGAAGTGAGGTTACAGGGAACCAGGCAGAGGGCCGTCTCGGTAGTGGCACCTTCCCATCAGATGTCAAGGAAATAAACAACTATCTGAATTTTAGAAGACATCTGAAGGCAGCCCTGTTTAGGGAAGTTTTTTTTTAATGTTTGATGTTTTATTGTGTTTTTAATATTCTGTTGGGAGCCACCCAGAGAGGCTGGGGAAACACAGCCAGATGGGTGGGGTATAAACAATAAATTATTATTATTATTATTATTATTATTATTATTATTATTATTATTATTTTGTCCACACTTACCGTTTGGCCTGGTAAGGCAACAGTGGTGGTATTTTCCTATGGTTCCACTGAAACAGAGGCCTAGGTGAATATGTTTTATGATGGGTTCCCATGAAATGGCTGTTACAGGTCATTCTGTAATTCATGGAAGGGATAAAATGAGAGCAACTAGTGGATTAAAATGTCTGATGATCTGAAGTCCCATGATCTGATCCAATCCTGAAAAACAACTGTTGGCCTTAGTTTTAATGGCACAACTCGTAAGAAAGTGGGCTTTTTCTCACAAACATCTTATCAATAAACTGTGAAGTGTACATGCTCAAAAAGATCTGGAAGCAGTTTATCATACCCCCACTGCCCATATTTGCATTTCTAAAGGCATCCCACACTTTTGAAAATTATTTGTATGATGTGCCTTAGGCCTTTCTGTCAAGCCTTTGTTCAGAGCCGAAATTTCGCTGAAGCTCTCCCAACATGGGAAGAGAAAGTGTCACAAAATACCTGAGTGTTTCTGGTGCCTGTGTAGTCTAAGATTTGTGTGATCATTTACTTTATTGTTCTTTATATTCTTAGCCAAGGGAGAAATTTATTCTGAATCTGATATGGGGCATGCCCAATACTAATGATCAAGCTAAAATTGTATTGTTATTGTCTAACCAAGATAAATTTGTTATAGGTAGGGTAACCAGATTTGTGGTGATTGTTTAAAAGTTAAGGAAAATGTTTGCTGAGGATAATTTGGTGAACTGTAAAAATGTTATATGATACACGAGTTATTGATTATAGCCCCCGTATATAAATCTAAGGAAAAAGCATATTGATTTTAATTCTGCAACTTCCAGAGAAGCTATATATTGTTGGCTGGGTTTGGGGGTGGTTTTGCACTGCTGATAACATGTTTCTTTCTTGTTTTATTTATAGTTTAAGATTGTTGCAATGGCCATAACGGTTGAAACAATAAATACTTATGCAGGGAGGAAGTCAATCTCAAAATCCCCGACCTGCAGCTTGGAGTGGTACTTTCCAGTGGAAACATGTGATCTGCTCTCTGTGATGGGTGTGCCTGAACAGCAAAAGGGGGTGGTTTTTCTCCAGAAAAAGGAAATGTTAACTCTTGGAGAATGCAGGCCGGAGAGAAAGATTCCATCAATTACAAAACCGATTTAAACATCTTTTGATTGCAATTGACTGATAGCTTAGTGGGGTCGATTTGTTCCATCTGTCTCAACCTGAATGCCTTCTGACCTCCTTTTTTTCTTTTTGCAGGAGCGGCATCAGCTGCTAATATCTTTAGTTGCAGACTGTTGGAAGAATTTATAAGCGATTATCTCCTGGTGTTATTTAGGAGTCTTTTAATTGTCCTAACTGTTAATTTTCCCCATGGCTGGGAAATTAACATATGTATTAGTGACAATCTGGCCTTAATGAGTTTCCCAGCAACATATCAAAGAAGAAGAGACAGTCCTTGCAGAGAGAGAGAGAGAGAGAGAGAGAAAGAAAGAAAGAAAGAACGAAATATTGGAGAAAGCACCTGGGGATCAAAGCTATCACTCTGACGGGAATTTGAAGCACTGACTTAATTGACCATAAGAAACATTTTCCCTTTCCACTAATCTGAATTTCCCTGAGCTGCCAAAATTGCAGATGAAAGTGGAAAGCATCCTTGACCTCTTCTGACAAGCAAAACGTTCTCTCCCCCCCCCCCCAATGTGTAGAAAGGAGGATATTTTTGGAGTGATTTACAAGGTCTGGGAGCTGCAAAGAAAAGGTGTCAGAAAAGTGCATTCTGAATGGACTCCTTCATCCTCGGCTGCGCCTTGACCCATAAAGAGATGTTAAAGAACATTTCAGTGCTTGTCAGTTTACATACTGTCCCGATTCAGCTAGGTCTCCTGATGTGAATTTAAGCACGGGGCGGGGGGCACAGGGAAAGCCTCTTGCTCGACGGCAGTGGCATGAGAAAGGACTGCTGCCCATTTCAAAGGTGGAAATATATGCTCATTGCGTGTCGAGGTCCCCAGGGCCACCCCAATAACTCACACATCACACAGAAATTTTTGTTTAAGATTTTTGGCATAATTTTGGCCACAACTTTATTAAAATACAAATTTGTGAGTGGTTGCTTAGGCATTGGTTGCGACTCTCTGCCCCCCCCCATGGGGGACAGACTGACATTCCGCACGCCTGTGAAAGTCAGAATAGGGGAATACACTTGGGGGTAACGCGGAGCAGGGAACCTGCCTTCACCCCAAATGCAACCAGGAGCTCATTGCTATGGCCCGAGCCCCCTTGACAGGGTGGACAAGCAATAGTTAGCCCCCAATTCCTTTAACAGAATCCCTTGCAGCAGCAGCATTAGAGGGGCAGACACAGCCAATCCATGCCCCTCAACCAACCAAACCATAAACCAATGCCTAACCTTACAAGTTGTGACGATTTGCTACGCAGTAGGCAAAAACCAAATGGCCCCAGCCAATCAGCCAGATGGACAAAATTCCTACCGGGTCCTTGCCCCAAGAGCAGACGACCCCATGACAGACATAGCAAGGTCAAAGCGAACAACCCTATTCTAGGGAGGGAGGGACGGGAAATCTGATGCACGGGTGAAAGAGGAAGCCCTAGCCTCATGCAAGGAGTTTTAGCATTTCAGGCTGTCAATCAACAAATGGCAACATTAACTTCTTCCCAACTACAAGGGAAGCCCCAATCACATCAGTGGCCAACGATCAATTAGCCCGCCCCCAACTTTGGAGTGTCCTGGCGGCCCCCACCGCAACACGTGCTCTCCGTGAAGGAGAACACACTTTGTGGTCACTAGTCAGTAAACACAGGGGAGGAGGGACCTGTCTATGCAGTCATGTTTTGCATGATGGGGACAACATGAATAAGCATTTGCAGAGGATTTTCCTTGGACAAACTGGACTTAGGAAAGCTTGAAGGCTGGATTTACCCTTGGCAGAACTGGCCCTCTTGCACGTGCCACAAAACGTTTGCTCCACACTTGCAAGGAGGAATCGATTCTTTTGTATGGCAGCGCCAACTCTCTCGAACTTCTTGCCTCTCGATATTCAGCAGGTGCCTTCATTGTAGGCCTGCCTGTAATTTTGGCGGTGTGCATTTGTTTGCACACCATGCTCTAGTTATCTCTCACTTGGACTACTGCAATGTGCTGTACGTGGGGCTACCTTTGAATGTGACCCGGAAACTACAACTAATCCAGAATGCGGCAGCTAGACTGGTGACTGGGAGCGGCCGCCGAAACCATATAAAACCAGTCTTGAAAGACCTACACTGGCTCCCAGTATGTTTCTGAGCACAATTCAAAGTGTTGGGGCTGACCTTTAAAGCCCTAAATGGCCTCAGCCCAGTATTCCTGAAGGAGCGTCTCCACCTCCATCTTTCAGCCCAGACACTGAGGTCCAGTGCTGAAGGACTTCTGGCTGTTATCTCGCTATGAGAAGCCAAGTTACAGTGAACCAGGCAGAGGGCCTTCTCGGTAGTGGCACCCACCCTGTGGAACGCCCTCCCATCAGATGTCAAAGAGAAAAATAACTACCAAACTTTTAGAAGACATCAGAAGGCAGCCTTGTTTAGGAAAGCTTTTAATGTTTAATAGATTATTGTATTTTAGTGTTCTGTTGGAAGCCGCCCAGAGTGGCTGGGGAAACCTAGCCAGATGGGCAGAAAATAAATAAATAAATAAATAAATAAATAAATAAATAAATAAATAAATTATTATTATTATTATTATTATTATTATTATTATTATTATTATTATTAAAACAGCTGATGGTTATCTCTGTTCTGATACATTTCATTCCTCCTCGTTTTTCAAGGTTTGATTTTGTTTCCTCGTGTATAGTTTTATACCGTTTTATGCAAACCACTTAGAGTTTTTCTGTCGGATATTTGGCAGGTAAATCTTTTTAAATAAATAATAATAAATGGACGGTGAAATCTGTGGCGCGTCAGGTCTGCAGCTCACCGGGTCCAGGTTTTGGGGGCTGGGGGGATTTGCACCTACTTATGTTGATTTCAAGCCTTCTCCCGCTATTAAAGAGTGCCATAAAATACCCATTCAAATGTAAAAATATTTGGGTGGTGAGTTCCCGTCCCCTCCAGTGGAAATAAAGACACATGACACAATTATTTAAGGTTAATGGGCTAAATATGGCCACAACTTTATTGGTTACAGGCATTGGTCCACTTTATCCTCACCCCAGTGTCTCCCATGTGCAGAAGATCACTGAAGATCCCAATACGCAAAATATCTTGGCTGGATTTGAGAGTTCAGAGGTTGGGGGTTCAACCAGCCTGGCAACAGGGAAAGATGGGCAGGATTGCTATAAGACTTGATGGGCTGTTCACAGAGCAGACCATGAACTTCCCACCTGTGAGTTAGGGTCAGGATTTTTGTGAAGATGCCATTTAATAGCAATACTAATAACTTTATTATTTCTGGTTACAGATAGGTAGCCGTGTTGGTCTGCCATAGTCAAAACAAAAAAATTCCTTCCAGTAGCACCTTAAAGACCAACTAAGTTAGTTCTTGGTATGAGCTTTCGTGTGCATGCACACTTCTTCAGATACACTGAAACAGAAGTTGCCAGATCCTTCTATATAGTGAGAAGGTTTTTTATTATTTTTTATTAATTTTTTATTAATTTTTTATTATTTATTTATTTATTTATTTATTATTATTTATTAATTTTTTATTAATTATTTTTTATTAATTATTTATTATTTCTGTTTGTGTTCTTTATTTGTGTTATAAAATGAATAAAAAAATGGGGGGGGAAGAGAACACTGTAAATGACTAAAAACTTTAGCAGGACTTGAGTAACGCTTGTAATGTATTAAAAACTAAGGTCCTCCCTGGTAAAATCACTTCAGTCTCAGTCAGCTTTTCAATTAATAAAGAAGAGGGTATTTTATTTCAGACACAAACAAAACTTTTACAGCATTCCAAACGTTGTTGCTCTTTACTTTCTTAGTCTTATTTTCCTCTCTCTATCTCTTCTACCTCCCCACACTCAAGAACCCACTGCCCTAACTGTCTCTCTATTACCAACCGCCTTTCCCAACCAGCCAACCCACTAAATCCAACCAACTACCCACCAACAACTCCCAACGAACTCCTCCCGAACTCCTCCCAGAACTGGTTTTATAGTCCCACTGACTCCACCCCCCTGGGTCCTGTCTGTGCAACCTATTTAACTATTTCCCCTCCAGCACTCTCTCATATATGTTAACGTCACAGGTACATTCCCTACGAAAGTTCAGTGAAGTGAAGTCGAAGATACAGCCCTACTTTCTGAAAGCAAACAATGAGTTTCCCCAGCCCGGCCCTCCCTGCAGGACGCTTGCTGTTTTGGTTTTCTTTTAATAAGATATTTATTAGGTTTTTTCAAAGAATACACATAAATTTACGAAATAAGAAAATTACAAACAAAAAATTACAGTGTTAAAGAAAAAACATAGTAAATATAAAAAACTAAGAAGAAATACAGATAGAAAATACATGCAAAAACCGAGAAAGACCAAAAAAAAAAAAGAAGAAAATTTTTAAAAAAACAAATCCAGTTTTCAAAACTTGTAGGCTCATTGGCTTATTTTCTTGACTTCCTCACACCTCCCCTTTTTGTATTCCCATTTATATAATTAATTCAGCAAATCCTAGCCTTCTTTCATTTATTTTAACTTTTGATCTTAACCTATTATAACAATATATTTTCATCCATTATCAATCCTTATTTACATATTCTTATTACTCTTATTTGCCAACGCCAATCCAACATCATTTTAACATTCATTAATTTTGCAGGATGCTTTCTGATCTACTTCTCTAACTTAAATGCTGCCTTTTGTTTTCAAAATCTGATCGGGAAGGAAAGCCATTGACTTCATCATCATAAGCCACGGAAGAAAGCACTTCTCCCAGTCCTTCCTGATGTATTACAAGTTCATTGTGGCAGGTCAGGGAACAACCAAACAACACCAGAACAATACGTTTTTGTTTTGTTTTTTAAGGACAAAAATCAAACCCATTTTGATAAGCCCCGACCATTCAAAGGTAGCTATTGTCCTTTTCTTTTTGATGGTAATAATCCAAAGGCATGAAACAGATGTCTAGTGGGATCATGCAATCAGACACAAAAAGGTAAAGGACCCCTGGATGGTTAAGTCCAGTCAAAGGCGACTATGGGATTGTGGCGCTCATCTCGCTTTCAGGCCTAGGGAGCCGGCAATTGTCCACAGAGAAGCTTTCTGGGTAATGTGGCCCGCATGACTAATCCACTTCTGGCACAACGGGACACCATGACAGAAACACCATTTACCTTCCCGCTGCAGCAGTACCTATTTATCTACTTGCACTGATGTGCTTTTGAACTTCTAGGTTGGCGGGAGCCGACAGAAGGGAAGGGATGGAGATCTGCCAGTGGCTGTGTTTTTCAGCCCCAACGAAATGTGCAGAGAACTGGAATTAAGACTGTGGAAGTCTCTTGAGAAATATCACAGGACTGGGCTACGGTAAATGGCCATTTCTATGTAATAGAAGAGCGAATTTGTTGCAGCGATCTCTTACCAACATACTGGGTGGCATTCAGATGGCAGATATGGAAGATGTAATTACCTAGAGTATACGTGCCTGCCATCATTCGATCTTTGATACGAACCTTTAAACGAGATCATCGCGAGGTCAAGAGATTTTTAAGCCAGAAATGGGAATATTTACTTACATTAGAAATGGAAACTTAAAATAAAAAAAACTCAGGAACAAACATTCTTATGAGCCCATTCAAAGGTATTTGGACTCAGTTCATAAAAGACAAATCATCAGGGACCTGCTTGCCATTAAATGGCTTGGATTGTGATAAAAGCCAAAAAATGTTAATTGCAGACGCTAAATGAAAAATAAAACCTTAACGATAAACGAATGAAATGTCTTCCTTTACTTGATAATCTTAATTGGAGCTTTCTGTTAAAACCTGTTGGCCCTCAATATTCTGCGATGAAACTGAATTGCCAATGGGCTCCATTTGGTCATGTGCATACTCTGAAACATAGTTTTAATGATTGGGTCCAGTGAAGGTTTTCGGTTACCCTTGTATGATCTGAAACGGGACAAAAAAAACTATTTGGAAAGCCAAATCAAAAAGCCACATCATGGAACAGTTGCGAAGCAAAGTCCTTTCACATGTCTCTCAACATGCAAAGGCCCATGTGGGGAACCAGTGTGGCGTAGTGGTGTAGTGGTTAAGAGCAATAGTCTCGTAATCTGGTGAACCGGGTTCGCGTCTCCGCTCCTCCACATGCAGCTGCTGGGTGACCTTGGGCCAGTCACACTTCTCTGAAGTCTCTCAGCCCCACTCACCTCACAGAGTGTTTGTTGTGGGGGAGGAAGGGAAAGGAGAATGTTAGCCACTTTGAGACTCCTTAGGGTAGTGATAAAGTGGGATATCAAATCCAAACTCTTGTTGTTGTGATTCTTGCAAGACCTTCTCCATATACCCCATGTGGAGGTCGCATGCCTCTGAATACAGACCAGGCCTACTGATGAGGCAGGTGAGTCATGCATCTTGAGCGGCAGAAGCCCAAGAGACAGCACCCACCTCACCTCCGTTGCCCACCTGCCTACGCAGGTGGTGCTGTGGTCTAAACCACCAAGTCTCTTGGGCTTGCTGATCAGAAGGTCAGCGGTTGGAATCCCCACGATGGGGTGAGCTCCTGTGGCTCTGTCCCAGCTCATGTCAGCTTAGCAGTTCGAACCTAGTTCGAAAGCATGCCAGTGCAAGTATTTACTGCTGTGGCGGGAAAGCAAACGGCAATTCCATGCGCTCTGGCTTCCGTCACGGTGTTCTGTTGCACCAGAAGCTGTTTAGCCACATGACCTGGAAAGCTGTCTGTGGGCAAACACCAGCTCCCTCAGCCTGAAAAGTGAGATGAGCGCTGCAACCCATAATGTTTGGAAAAGAAAAGAAAAACCCAGAAGCTTTCCTTTTGGGAATTATAGGGACAGAATGACCCAGACTGTATAGAAATGTATTCATGTATGCGACTACAGCGGCAAGAATGTTACTTGCCCAAAAATGGAAAAAAGAAGAAGTCCCGGCAAAAGAACAGATGCAAAAACTTACGGACTATGCAGAAATGGCAAAACTTACCAGAAAAATAATAAATCAAGATAACAACTTTTTATAAAAGAATGGAAATGGATTGTTTAATATTTATAAATAAACAGATAAGAACATTGGCAGGATTGTTGTAATAACCTGCAGTTTCCTAAGAGGATATATTTAAAGTAGATGAATAAATGAGCAAGTCAAGATAATTTGGAATATGCAGAAAATATTAAAAATAAATTTAAGGAACGGCAGAAAGAGGGGGGATGAAGTCGAGTTTTGAAATGTTAAAGTGAATGTAAAATTATTGAAATGTATAAAATTGAAAATAATAAATAAATAAATAAATAAATCTGCTGCCAATCAGTGTTGGAAATAGTGAGCTAGATAGACCAATAATTTGACTCATTAAAAGGCAGCATCATATATTCCTATCCTGCTTTATGGCCTTTTTTTGTGAATGCATGAATAATATCCATAATAATATTTGTAATAGCAATAATATATTCCTATCATGGAGAAATGCCACCGCCAGTAGCATAACATGGAGAGGGCCCAGGGCGCAAAATTGTTAGGACTTCCATTGTTGGGCCCTGTTGAAAACAGTTTCTCTATGCGAACCAGGAAGTGACCTCTCCAGGCAATAGAACGACTCTTCTTTTCTTATCTCTGTGGCTGTGAATTCCTGGGTGACAAGGATGCTGTAAGGCAGTTGACTGTGCAAGCATACTCAATCCATTTCCCTCCCTCCCACCCCTCTATGCGGCCACGGGCACTGGCAATCCATGCTACGCCACTGGCCAAAGCCCAGCATCTTCAGTAGAGTCTGAAACCTTGCAGAGCTGGCAACAGTCTGTCTTGTCGGTATGGAGCTAGACACAGAGCCCATTCGTAAGCACATTAGACGCCAGAGACCTCCAAATGGTTGTGACTTCTGGGCACGTGCCATCTGTGCATTAGCAAACACGCGGTGCTTAGGGCTGGGCTCATCAGTGTGCATGTGTCAGGTGTACGTGCAGGAGCCAGGCCCTGTGACCAATAGGGCTTTGCAGGACTGGGGACTTCCTAAGTTTGTTCTGAAGAGGCAAGGCACAGCCACACAGGTGAGGCTGCTTGGTAACTCACAGAACCTGGCAGATGTGATTTCAGAACCACTGGCAGTCATCTTTGAGAATTCCTGGAGAACAGGCGAAGTCCCGGCAGACTGGAGGAGGGCAAATGTTGTCCCTATTTTCAAAAAGGGGAAAAGAGAGGACCCAAATAATTACCGCCCAGTCAGTCTGACATCAATACCAGGGAAGATTCTGGAGCAGATCATTAAGCAAACAGTCTGTGAGCACCTAGAAAGGAATGCTGTGATCACCAATAGTCAGCATGGATTTCTGAAAAATAAGTCATGTCAGACTAACCTGATCTCGTTTTTTGACAGAATTACAAGCCTGGTAGATGAAGGGAACGCAGTGGATGTAGTCTACCTTGATTTCAGCAAGGCATTTGACAAGGTGCCCCATGATATTCTTGTAAAGAAGCTGGTAAAATGCGGTCTTGACTATGCTACCACTCAGTGGATTTGTAACTGGCTGACTGACCGAACCCAAAGGGTGCTCATCAATGGTTCCTCTTCATCCTGGAGAAGAGTGACTAGTGGGGTGCCACAGGGTTCTGTCTTGGGCCCGGTCTTATTCAACATCTTTATCAACGACTTGGATGATGGACTCAAGGGCATCCTGATCAAATTTGCAGATGACACCAAACTGGGAGGGGTGGCTAACACCCCAGAGGACAGGATCACACTTCAAAACGACCTTGACAGATTAGAGAACTGGGCCAAAACAAACAAGATGAATTTTAACAGGGAGAAATGTAAAGTATTGCACTTGGGCAAAAAAAATGAGAGGCACAAATACAAGATGGGTGACACCTGGCTTGAGAGCAGTACATGTGAAAAGGATCTAGGAGTCTTGGTTGACCACAAACTTGACATGAGCCAACAGTGTGACGCGGCAGCTAAACAAGCCAATGCAATTCTGGGCCGCATCAATAGGAGTATAGCATCTAGATCAAGGGAAGTAATAGTGCCACTGTATTCTGCTCTGGTCAGACCTCACCTGGAGTACTGTGTCCAGTTCTGGGCACCACAGTTCAAGAAGGACACTGACAAACTGGAACGTGTCCAGAGGAGGGCAACCAAAATGGTCAAAGGCCTGGAAATGATGCCTTATGAGGAACGGCTAAGGGAGCTGGGCATGTTTAGCCTGGAGAAGAGGAGGTTAAGGGGTGATATGATAGCCATGTTCAAATATATAAAAGGATGTCACATAGAGGAGGGAGAAAGGCTGTTTTCTGCTGCTCCAGAGAAGCGGACACGGAGCAATGGATCCAAACTACAAGAAAGAAGATTCCACCTAAACATTAGGAAGAACTTCCTGACAGTAAGAGCTGTTCGATAGTGGAATTTGCTGCCAAGGAGTGTGGTGGAGTCTCCTTCTTTGGAGGTCTTTAAGCAGAGGCTTGACAACCATATGTCAGGAGTGCTCTGATGGTGTTTCCTGCTTGGCAGGGGGTTGGACTCGATGGCCCTTGTGGTCTCTTCCAACTCTATGATTCTATGATTCTATGATTCTATGAGAACCTGGTGACAAGAGCTGGGAAAGGATATAAGGTCAGTGTTAAGTTGTGTTCAGTACATAACAGTCAGCATTTCCCTCTGGCTCTTTGCCACAGCAACATGTTCCCTGCCTTGCTGCGTTTGACTCCTTGCTTCTTGATCCTCAGACCCTTGACTTTGTGACTCCTTGTTTCTTCATCCTCCAACCCCGGACTTTGTGACTCCTTGCTTCTTGATCCTCAGACCCCTGACTTTGTGACTCCTTGCTTCCTGACCCTTGGACCCTTGGCTTCTTGACTCCTGGCTTCTGGACTCCCGTTCCTGCTCCCACCCTGCCATCTTGCCCCCGGTCCCGACGTCCGCAGCCGGGACTTCGACCGCCCGCAAATCGGACCGTGACAGCATGCGGCAAATGCACTCGCCCGCACGATAAAGCCCAAATGTGCCGGAGCATCTCACTTTCACATCCCCAAATGCTCACATCTTGTGCCAATTTCTGGTTACCTGGGCTGCTTATAATCCAGGTCGCGGTATAATAAGCACTGTCGATTTCAAGGATGTTTCTCTTCTTTGGCTTCGGTTCCAATCCCTCACTATTGACAAAACGAACACAGAACAGTTAATGTTTAGTGAAAGATCATTGTAAAAGAGTATCTGCATTTAGGGGTTCTGCGTTTTGCATTAACATCAGGACCATTTTATTTGGAGTGGATTTGAGCCAGCATGAATGGCAGCAAGAATATTACACACTTGGGATGCATAGAGGGATATTTTAATTAAATCTAAAAAGAACCAGTGGGATGATTAAAGCATATTAACATGATAGTTTGTTATTTCCGAGAAGAAATGTTTCTTTTCGATTAATTTATTTTTAATGTAGGAAGTTGCTCTCGACATATTACTAGGTGCAATCGGATGAATAGAGGTCACGTTCCAGGCGATTGCTGAAGGGTTTTTGTTTCTAAAAAATTCAATTCGGATGTAGCGGTTATTTCAAAGGAATTTGAAGCAGGAGGAATGGAGGGGCTTAGACTAGAGTTGCCAGCTGCCTTGCAAATTGGACACTACATATGGTTGCAATCCTATGATGAACCAATGTAGTGGTTAAAATGTTGGACTAAAATCAGGGAGATCATGGTTTGGATCCCAACTAAGCCATGATGCTCAGTGGGTGACCTTGGACCAGTCACTATCTTTCAGCCTTTCAGAGTTGTTGTGGAGATTAATTGAAGACAGGGAGAACCACATATGCCACTTCGAGGTCCCGGGAGAAAAGCCGTATAAATGCAATGAATAAATTCAAACTAAGATAAAATGATGATGATGAAGAGCAAAAAAGGCAAATGTTAAGTGCCCTACACATTTTGAGTGCGGTCATTGGGGACAGAATATACTTATTTTTATAATATTGTAACTGGAGAAGTGTTCTGTACTGATTCTTCCAAGGACTTTATTTCGTGGAAGGATTATATAGATTTATTTCTGACGAAGAACTGTGCAATATTTATCAGTGAGTATTGCCGGGGGGGTGGGGTGGGGAATTATGGGTGCCATTTCAGATAATGTCTTCAGCTTTCATCCCTGTGCAAATCGAAGGTTAATTCTGGAAATTTGGTCAAAATCAGCCCTCTCACCTTTCCAGTTTGACGTCACCATCCATGAATAACACATGGCTAAGTGAAACAGTTTGTGATCAACAAATAAGCTGACGTACATTTGCTGAGGATGTTTCCTGATCAACATCAAACAGTGAACCATCCATTTTATTAAAAGAAAAAGGGGGGGGGGGAGAGAGAGAGAGACAGCACAGACTAATCACTGGCTTTTCACATGGCTAGTACATCCCAGGCAACTTATTTGTTCAGCTATCAACACCACACAGCACTGACCTAAATGCCAGATTCTGCCTGCTCTTCTGGTCTGTGTTTTGAAGTATTGCAAATTGCTCGACTAAATGAAGATGCTTTCAATATCGGGCATCTAATCTTTACTTTCACATTTTGAGCAGGTCTTTCATGGCACGAGGCATTCCGCTTTTATCATGGAATCCAATTATGGACAGAAACTGGTAATACTTAAGAACAATGGAAGATTCTGCTGAGTTGAGGCAATGGCTCCTTTCATTCAGCATCCTGCCGTCTAGCATAAGGTTACCAGATTTTTTTCCAGAGAATCCAGGGACCCCCTTTTTTCTTTTTTTGAAAAGAGAAAAAAAAAGTTGTTTAAAAAAGTTATTTATTTATTTTTTAAAAAATAAGAAGTAATAGCTTCTCTTCTCTGGTCTCCACTGTCGTGTGGCCTTCCTCTGGGCCCCAGCCTGCTCTCTTGGAATGCTAGCCGCCGTGGAGTAGGCTCAGGTCAGGCCTGGGCTCGGCCACATGTCCGCCCGGTGCTCTCCTCAGTGGCAGCAGCAAGATTGGGGCTCCCCTCTTTTTTCTCCTTCCTCTATCTCTCTCTTCCTTCTCCTTCTCCTCTCCTCTTTCTCCCTGCATCGGCTCCGGGGTTTTCCTGGCGCCAGAGCACCGCTAGGCAGTCAGCCAGGTGGCTGGGTGCTTTCACTCCTGGCTCGATTTGGGTCACGGTGTGTGTGTGTCAGCGGTTCCCCAGTTGACGCACCAGGCATCCCTGGTTTCCCCTCGGCAGTGGCGGTGGCAGCGGCAGTCTCAACAGCCCAAAGCAAGCCTGGTAGTGCAGTTGGTTCTGGCTGGCTTCAGGAGCTGCTCGCTGGGGTGGCGCCCGCCATTTTGCCTCATCAAAAATCCCCATATGATGTGTCTTGTACTGTTGAACCAATCACGCAACATTCATCCCTTACTAATAAATCTACAACACTTAAAATATAAATCCGGGGACATTAAATGAAATCCGGGGACATTCCGGGGACGGATTTTGTTCCAGGGACAGATTTGTAAATCCGGGGACTGTCCCAGAAAACACAAGGCGGAAAAGAACAGGAGCCCTGTTTAGGGAAGTTTTTGATGTTTGATATTTTATCGTGTTTTTAATATTCTCTGGGAGCCGCCCAGAGTGGCTGGGGAAACCCAGCCAGATGGGCGGGTGTGATGGGCTGATGAGCTGCTTGTGCGTGAAATCCTAGTCCCTCAGAGTTTGGCCAAGTCCGCAAACCTCTGCCTACGACGGAGCCCCTCAAGCATGGCTCCGTCAGTCGCTAGCAGAGTCCGACAGTGGGCGCTTACGGAATCTCTTCCAGCATAAAAGCTCCTTAACGGAAACACGTCTTCTGGACTCTCTGCGCGACAGTTTCCGGCGAGGAGTGGGTGTCCCTATAGGAGGTCCTGAAACCTCCCCACTATTTTCGCTGGAAGTGTCCCTGAGCCATCCCTCCGACTCACTTTCCCTTGGAGCTCTTTCTCTCCCCCTGCTGGTTCCCTCTTGAGCTGCTAAGTCTCTCTCAACCTCTGTGAGCCCTTCCACCTCCTGTCCTTCCGATGGCAGTTCCCTGACATCCACCTCCCCTCCAGGGCCCCCTTCACCCCCTCCTCTATGGGTGGTGAGGAAGCAAAACCCCTGAAGGAACCTCCCTCATCTTCCGAAGTCTCGAACACTTCCCTCCACCGGTTGCTGTTCCTGGTCTCCAAGTACTCCTCCTCATCGGAGTCTATTCCTTCTTCCACCTCCGATTCCGTGAATCCTTCCAGTTCTTCCTCCTCGTCGGTGGTGCCGAAGTACTCCCTCCTGAACCTTGCTACAGGCTGAGGTTTCCTCGGGAACCTTTGGTGGAACGTTTCTATTAAGACCTCGTCATTGACCTCCTCTGCAGTTACCCAGGTGTTTTCTGACTCCGGTTCCCCTTCCCACGCCACCAAATATTCCACCTGATTTCCCTTCCACCTGGAATCGATGATTTCCGCTACATGGCTGCTGCGTTCCCTTTCTTCTAAGGCTGGTCCCCTGGTGGACTCCCCTTCACGTCCCCCCCTATACGGTGACAGTAAAGACCTATGGAATACTGTGTGCAATTTCATGTGGTTGGGTAACCGGAGTTTGAAAGCCACTGGATTGACCTGTTGAATGACCTCAAATGGTCCCAATCTTTTGGGTCTTAATTTCTTACAACCCCCTTTGAACGGCAACCCTTGGGTAGACAGCCACACCTGATCCCCCACCCTTATGGTTTCACCTTCCCTTCTGTTCTTGTCTGCCTGCCTCTTATATTCTTCTTTGGCCCTTTCTAAGTTGAGTTGGAGCTGACGATGGATCGCTTCCATTTCTTCTACAAAATGTTCGGCCGCCGGGACGCTCCATCTCTCCCCTCCTCCCCCTGGAAATGCCCTGGGGTGACACCCATAATTAGCCAAAAAGGGGCTCATCCCTGTAGACACATTCTCCGCATTATTGTAGGCAAATTCTGCCAGCGCCAACTTTTCGACCCAATCGTTCTCTCTGTCATTGACATAACACCTCAGGTATTGTTGGAGGATACCGTTTGCTCTTTCCGCCTGCCCGTTGGTTTCAGGGTGCCGGGCAGTCGAAAAATTGACCTCCACGTGCAGTAAGCTCATGAGCTTCCTCCAGAACCTGGACGTAAATTGTTTGCCCCTGTCTGAGACCACCCTCAAGGGGGCGCCATGCAACCTAAAAATGTGTTCTACAAACAATTTCGCTGTCTCTTCCGCTGTGACTGCATGTGAGCATGCTACAAAGTGGCACATCTTTGTTAACAGGTCTACTACTACCATGATGGCTGTTTTCCCCTTGGCCTTCGGCAGATCCGTCATAAAATCTATCGATACCGCCTCCCATGGCCGTTCTGGTGTGGGTAATGGTTCTAATAACCCTGCCGGCGCCCGCCTTTCCCCTTTGGCTCGCTGGCATTGGTCACACCCTCTTACATACTCCCTAACATCTTCCCTCACCTTGGGCCACCAAAATTCCCTGGTAACCAACCACATGGTCTTGTGTTGTCCAAAATGCCCCGCTGTGGGGCTGTCGTGCAACTGCTTGAGTACTCTCCCCCTCAATTCCCCTTCGGGTATATACAGTGCCCCTTTGTAATACAATGCCCCATTTCTTTCCTCAAAGCCTCCGGGGCTCTCTCCCTCCCCCCTGAGACCTCTGAGCTTATCCTGGGCGTATTCATCATTCTCCGTTTCCTCTACCAGTTCTCTTTGCCCCACCAATGCCGCCCCACACACCCATTGGTCCTCTGGGATGACATGTCTCTCTTCGGTTGCTCCCTCCCCCTCCAAATACTCAGGTTTACGTGAGAGAGTGTCCGCCCTGACGTTTTCTGGGCCTGGCACGTAACAAATTTCAAAGTGGAATTTGGAGAACTCCTGGGCACATCTCACTTGTCGTTGGTTGAGCACTCGTGCCGTTCTCCAATACTCTAAATTCTTGTGGTCTGTGCACACTTGCACCTTATGTTGTGCACCAATTAGTAAATGCCTCCATCTCCAGAACGCTTCGTGAATGGCGAGTAGTTCTCGGTCATACACCGTGTAGTTCCTCTCGGATTTATTCAGCTTCCGCGAGAAGAAGGCACACAGTCTCCACTCCGACTTACTCTTCCCGGGTTGTAGAAGCACCGCCCCTACCGCCCGGTCTGATGCATCGGTTTCTACTCTCATAGGTTTTTGTAAATCCACATGCAGGAGTTGTTCTTCCGAAGCGAACACCCTTTTCAGTTCTTCAAATGCTCGCTCCGCCTCCGCCGTCCAAACAAATTTCTTCTTGCTGCTGAGACAGTCAGTGATGGGAGCCGTCAAGTGGGCAAAGTTCTTGATGAACTTCCGATAAAAGTTTCCAAACCCTAGGAATCTTTGCACATCCTTCTTCGTTTTCGGTGTTTTCCATTCCAGCACCGCTTGGACCTTGCCTGGATCCATGGCCAATCCCTTGTCTGACAAGCGGTACCCCAGGAACTCCACCTCCTTGGTATGGAACTGACACTTCTCCAGTTTCACCCACAGCTGGTTTGCTTGCAGCTTGCCCAACACTTCTCGGACGTCCCTCACATGCTGCTCCTCATTCTCTGAATATACCAACACGTCATCTAAGAAGGCCACGCAATTCTTGTAGAGCAAAGGTCCCAGGACGTGGTTCATAAACGCTTGAAAACACGCTGAGCCTGCTTGTAGACCGAAGGGCATAACGAGGTATTCAAAGGCCCCCAAAGGGGTGAACATGGTGGTTTTCCATTCATCTCCCTTCCTTATTCGTATCAGGTTGTACGCCCCCCTCAGGTCCAGTTTAGTAAAAATCTTTCCCTTCCTCACCCTAGTCAAAATGTCATCAATTCGGGGCATAGGGAAAGCCAGATGTTCCCACACTGCATTTAGGGCCCAGAGGTCCACTACAAGCCTCGGTTTATCTGTGGTTTTTTTGTCCACAAAAAACACTGGGCTGCCCCCCACCGCTCGGGACTCTCTGATGAAACCTCGCTTCAGGTTTTTGTCAATGAACTCCCTTAACTCCTGCATCTCCCTGTCTGACATGGCGTACAGCTTGCCCACTGGGAGTTGGGCCCCAGGGAGTAGATTGATTTGACAGTCAAAGGGTCTATGCGGCGGCAGTTTGTCTGCTTCCCTTTCGCTGAAGACGTTGCTCAGATCGGCGTATTGTGGGGGCACCTTCCCTTTGTCCGTTACTTCCGTCCCTGCTAGGGTGACTCTGGCCCCTTCCGGAGCCTTCCCCTCTTTGCAGTGTTCTAGGCAATGCGCTGACCCAAAGGAGACCATTCTCTGATGCCAGCCCACTAGCGGATCGTGTAGCGCCAGCCAGCTCATCCCCAAAATAATGGGAGCTCCTCCCAAGGTAGCCACATTGAACGCTATCCGTTCGGTGTGCCTTGCCACCCTCATTATCATGGGAACCGTCTGTTGACTAACTTCTCCCCCTAGTAGCTCCCGCCCATCAATCATGGTCACCTGCAAGGGATTGCTTAGAGGGATAGTCTGTATCTGGTGCTAAGCTGCAAACTCCTTACTCATGAAATTACAGGAGCTGCCTGAGTCCAATAGCGCCTTTATCTTTAGTGGGTGTCCGTTTGGCAGTTCTAGCAACACTTCTATCACTAGAGCTGGTCTTGGAGGTTCCGGCGTGGGCACTTTTACTGCTCTTTGGCCTGGCTGCTGTGCCCCGACGGTGGCAGCCAGTCGTTGCCTTTTACTTGCTCCTTGCCTTCCTCCTCTTTTCCCCCAACAGCTCCCGCCATCCCTTGCCATTCCTTTCTTTGTGGGCAGACTCTGGCAAAGTGACCTGGCTGTTGGCAGAGATAACATTTCTTGGCGCTCTTCCCCTCCTTCTTCCTCCCTTCACTGGGATTTGAAACTGCGCGCGCGCGCGCTGTTCCAATTTCCATCGGCTCTGCTGGCGGGAAAGGTGGCTCTGGAATCTCTGGAATGCGGAAATCCCTCCAACGTTCCCCTCTCCCTTCCCGCTTCTACAACGCCCTTGCCTCCTGGCATGCTCCTATGGTCAGCGCGGATTTGGTCAGCTGGTCCATAGACTCTGCCCTGGGCGCCCGGGAAAGTTCATCTTTCACCGCCGAAGAAAGACCTTCTTCGAAAAGCATTTGTATGGGCTCCGCCGAGAGATCCCACCCCAATTTATGGATCAACATGGTAAACTCAGTCCAGTACTCACGGACAGATTGGCTCCCCTGTTTACAAGCCATTAACTGTCTGCGCACCACTCCCTGCTCAATGTCGCTGGAAAACATCAGGTCCATGGCGCGAAAAAACTTCCTCGTGTCCTTTAGGATCTCATTATTCACTGCCATCAGGGGCCTAACCCAGTCTTTCGCCCCCGCTTCGAGATGGCCAATCACAAAAGCCACTCGCGACTCCTCGTCGGGAAAGTTATCAAACTGCAGATTGAGAGCATATTGCATCTCTGTCCTAAAGGTGTGATAGTTCCTGGGATCCCCCCCAAACTTCTGCACCAATCCTGGCACCTTTCTTGCGAGCGGGGTGGTTTTTCCCTTTTCTGCATCCTGAGCCCTCCTCTCCTCGAGCCTCGCCGTCTGCAGCGCTAGCTGGACCTCCAACACCCTGTACCTTTCTTCCAGGCTTGGACCCGCTCCAGCTCCTCCTGCTTCTCCGGTTTTGGCTGGGTTGCTCATGATGCCTCTCCCTGCACAAGCTGCTTTCAGAGACTGTCGGACTGCTGTGATGGGCTGATGAGCTGCTTGTGCGTGAAATCCTAGTCCCTCAGAGTTTGGCCAAGTCCGCAAACCTCTGCCTACGACGGAGCCCCTCAAGCATGGCTCCGTCAGTCGCTAGCAGAGTCCGACAGTGGGCGCTTACGGAATCTCTTCCAGCATAAAAGCTCCTTAACGGAAACACGTCTTCTGGACTCTCTGCGCGACAGTTTCCGGCGAGGAGTGGGTGTCCCTATAGGAGGTCCTGAAACCTCCCCACTATTTTCGCTGGAAGTGTCCCTGAGCCATCCCTCCGACTCACTTTCCCTTGGAGCTCTTTCTCTCCCCCTGCTGGTTCCCTCTTGAGCTGCTAAGTCTCTCTCAACCTCTGTGAGCCCTTCCACCTCCTGTCCTTCCGATGGCAGTTCCCTGACAGCGGGGTATGAATAAATTATGATGATGATGAGACAGGAGAGAGACTGGCTTGGTCCAAACTCCCTGTCTTAACCATTTTGGCATTTCCTTTCCCCTGCAGGATACAAGGCAACAAGCTTATGAAATCTTTAAGTCAATCCGACACCTATTCTCTCTCATTCCCTGCGCTAGAATAATCGTGTCAGAAAATTAGGATGGGAAGGAAGCAAGGCACTCATCTTCCCATCACCACATAAATCAACTTGACAAGTACCGAAGAGAATCAAAAACGACTTATTTTTTTGGCAATAGCCATTACTTTTTGGACTAGAGCCAAGCACAGTGGGCAAGTGGGGGGTTAAAGCTTAAAAAAAACAAAGACAGCAGCTGTAGTTTTCAAAACTGGATTCCCATTCTTCTGAATTCTCTAGTAGTCATTCTGCTGATTCTCTACATTTTCCCATAACCAGACTGTTCTTTTCCGCCTTGTGTTTTCTTCAGCCTTCCCTTTCCCCGCTGGCAGCTTGCCATTGCATCCAGGACGGATGGAGAGCTCAGATAAATAATGGTCACTCGGCCCTTAAAAGGCTCGTGAGTTACGATGGCGCTTCAAATTAGGTAGAGCTGCCTTAGCCAATGTTGAAACATCGCTGGCTGGCCCAAAATCACTGCCCGGCTCATAACATGCAAAGGCATTGGAAAGAGTGCAATGCACTGTTTGCCAGCCTGCTCAAAGGCCGAGCCTGTATTGCCATACCAGAGATGCCACAACGGGCCTCGTGTGACATTTAGAGAGCCGCTGTGGTTAGAGCGTCGGACTGGGGGTTGGGAGACCAGGGTTCAAATCCCCACTTGGTCAAACAGCTCAGTAGGTGACTATGGGCCAGTTACTATCTCTCAGCCTAACCTACCTCACAGGGCTGTTGTGAGAATAAAAAGTGGCAACAGAGAACCATGTTTGCCGCTTCGAACTCCTTGGAAGAAAGGTAGGCTATAAATGCAATAAATCAGGGGTCAGCAAGCTTTACCTCACCAGGGCCGGTTCACTCCAGCAGAGACCCCTCCGTGGGCCGGATTGCGCCTGCGCCTGAGTGCGCCAGCCCATGATTTCTTGTGTCTGCGTCTTCATAGACGCGATTTCCGGTGCCACGGAAATGAGTCCCCATGCTGCACCGGTTTAGCGCAGCACACAGGGACTTGCCAAGTGGGTGGCTTGGTGTGGGGGCGGCTCGTGGGCCGGTTAAATGACCCCCATGGGCCGCTTGTGGCCCATGGGCCTTAGGTTACCAACCCCTGCAATAAATAAATATTTGAATAACAAATGTAAGATGTTTTCACCTTTCATTAGCTGCCTATGGGTAGCATACCCTCCAACATTTCTCCAATGAAAATAGGGACGTCCTATTCCATTATTATTATTATTATTATTATTATTATTATTATTATTATTATTATTAATACCTCACCTATTGGACTAAGTTGCCGCAGCCACATTAAAAAAAAAACTGCCTTCAGGTGTATTCTAAAGGTTACTTACAGTATTTTTTGCTCTATAAGATGCACCAGACCACAAGACGCACCTAGTTTTTGGAGGAGGAAAGCAAGAAAAAAAAATATTCTGAATCTCAGAAGCCAGAACAGCAAGAGGGATCGCTGTGCAGTGAAAGCAGCAATCCTTCTTGCTGTTCTGGCTTCTGGGATAGCTGCGCAGCCTGCATTCTCTCCATAAGACGCACACACATTTCCCCTTACTTTTTAGGAGGGAAAAAGTGAGTCTTACATAGCAAAAAATTTGGTATCTCTTTGGCTCAGGAGTCGCATAACTCAATACCAACATTTTCTGATGAAAATAGGGACGTCCTAAGGAAAAGCAGGACATTCTGAGATCAAATCAGAAACCGGGATGGTTTCTGTAAATCTGGGGCTGTCCCTGGAAAATAGAAACACTTGGAGGGTCTGGGGTTTGAATTTTCCATGCTGGCCACTATCACAATTTGCTCTGCCTCCCTCTATCTTTTGACCTATTTCCCTGGCAAGTCACCATCCTTTTCCCTTTGGGGTTACTTTCCCTTTGGGGATGCATTGTTTGTTCTTTTATTTTCTTCTGCTAGTTCATTAGAATTGTCATTGTTTAGGATTCAGTCCTCTTTGCAGGATTTCTAGAAGTTAAAACTGTGAGTGGGGATTTCATCCATCTTGTCTCTAGCACATTGTCATATATATGTATATGTATATGTATATGTATATGTATATGTATATGTATATGTATATGTATATGTATATGTACAGTTGGAGGGACGCAGGTGGCACTGTGGGTTAAACCACAGAGCCTAGGACTTGCCAAGCAGAAGGTCGGCAGTTTGAATCCCCGCGACGAGGTGAGCTCCCATTGTTCGGTCCCTGCTCCTGCCAACCTAGCGGTTCGAAAGCACGTCAAAGTGCAAGTAGATAAATAGGTACTGCTCTGGCGGGAAGGTAAACGGCATTTCCATGCGCTGCTCTGGTTCACCAGAAGTGGCTTAGTCATGCTGGCCACATGACCCAGAAGCTGTACGCCGGCTCCCTCAGCCAATAAAGCGAGATGAGCGCCGCAACCCCAGAGTCGGTCACGACTAGACCTAATGGTCAGGGGTCCCTTTACCTTTATATGTACAGTGGTACCTCGGGTTAAGAACTTAATTTGTTCTAGAGGTCTGTTCTTAACCTGAAACTGTTGCGGGGATTCGAACCGCCAACCTTCTGATCGGCAAGTTCTTGGCTCTGTGGTTTAACCCACAGCGCCGTATAGCTGAGTCCTAAATCACCCTTGGGTCCCTTCCTACTCTTCTGTGATAAGCCCTCACTAGTAGGAACTAAAAGTGCAATATGAACTATACCTTTTTTGTTTTGTTTTTAAGTTCTTTCTGTCCCACCTTTCACTCCTTTGTTTGCAGTTCCTCCATTATTTGCAGGAAACAGTGGAGTGAACCCAACAGCTCCAAAAAGACCTCATACCTGAGGACATGGCAAGCGCTGGCTGTTGTGACATGACATTCTCAGCAAGTCTTATGATCGGCCCCAAAGTGCAGTAGATTACTCAAAACAGCTCTGTTAAGTACAGTAAATAGCTCCATGAAGGAAACCCTAAACAAAGAGAAAAGCTAGGTTCCCTCTGTCCTTTTGCTCTGAGTAACTGCCGCTTTGTTTTCAGCTTGGTCACTGTATAATCTCCAAACACAAAGAAGGGACACCCTACGTTACAGTAATCATTGCTGGGTTGGAGGTAGAATTATCTCTTCAAAAAAGAAATAAAAAGGGAGGATTGGACACACTCTAGACAGGTCCATACCACAGCAAAGCTCCTCTGAATGTCTCACACTAATGGGGACCATTTGGACACCATTTTCAATAACAGATCTCCAAACAATGAGCGATACCCAACTTTAGTCACGCTCCAAGTAGATCCATCGCAATTGATGAACAGGAGTTAGTTGGGTCTCACTCCATGCAATTAGGAAAAGCAGAAAAATAGAAATAGGCTGCAGTCACACCTCACTTCATCCCATTTCCCTAACTGTTCATTTCTGCATTATATTTGAGTCTTTGCACGATGCAAAAGCTGCTTCTGGAAAACCGAGTGCATATTTAGCACTAGTTTCTGTATTATCTGATTCCAGGAAAAAATACTTCTGTGTACAAATTGTTGCTGTTTTGAACGAGTGTGATGCGATACCACAAGAAACTTTGCACATCCAGAAGAGAGAGTTGAGATTGTGGACGGGATGAATGATTAAAAATGCCAAACTGGATGCCCGCTAGATATTTTAGACTGCAACTACCACCATCCCTGACCATTGGCAATGATAGCCGGGCTGCAGGCGATAGAAGCTGCCCTCCAAAACATCTAGAAGGCACCAGGAAGGCTGCAGTTTGGTTAAAAATGCAATCACATTGCTAGGTTGTTGCGTGGTGAGTTCCCGCCTCCCCCCATAGAAATAAAGACACAAGAATTCGAGTTAATGGGTCAAATGAGGCTACAACTTTATTGATTACAGGCACTGAGCGGTATTGGCCTAGGCATTGGTCCTACAACTAACCGGCCTGGCCAGTGAAGGTTAACCACCAGTGGGAGGAGTCCTGCTGAGGCACGTCAACTAGGACCTCCCCCAGGGTCACCACATGGGGGCGTGCCGTGGGCCCACACCTCCATAGGCTTAGGATGAGGCCACGCCCCCTGGAATCCTTTACCGGACTACCCTTTATTTGGGAGAAGGTGATGGCGCTCCTTCTCCCCCCTTCATCTGCATAACAATAAACTGTACTCCCACCAATGCCTACCACCAATACTGTGGAGTTGTGACGGTTTGCTACGAGGTAGGTGAAAACCAAATGGCTGGAGCCAATCTGCCAGATGGAAAAATTCCTACCAGGCTCCTTGACGGCGACCAACTGAGGTTCATAGCAACATCAGAGAAGCTAGACCCGCTTGAGGATAAGAAAGACACACGGACACGGTGGCAGGGGGCGGAACACCCCCTGCCAACGTGGGAAACGGCTCCTGCTCACAACTCCTCCCCTCCCTGAGGAGAGGCTTTGTGATTCAAGGCCCCCCACCTGCTTGAGGATAAGAAAGACACATGGGCGCGTTATATTAGGTTAATGGGAAAGGTAAAGGACCGCTGAATGGTTAAGTCCAAAGGCGACTATGGAGGTGCAGCGCTTATCTTGCTTTCAGGCCAAGGGAGCCAGTGTTTGTCCACAGACAGTTGGCGATTTGAACCGCCGACCTTCCAATCAGCGACCCCAAGAGGCCCAGTGGTTTAGACCACAGTGCCACCCTCCAAACCTCACACACTGCTTCGCACACCGCTGTCGCCTTAGCCTCTCAGTAACAGTTGCTGCATTCAGAGCTGATGTTCAGAGCTGGCAGTGCAACCGGCTCTGACGTGGTGATCTTCTGCAGACCAGTTAGCCTAAAGCAAACTAGCTGCTAAAGATCCTCAACGCTTGCTCAACCTGCACGTGGTCGAGAAGGTCCTTCCTGGAGGTCTTAATCCAATGAGAAGCAGCAGCGCAATGGCTGGGAAATGCTGCCGCGGCCACGTCTGAGCGGCTAAACCCCACCCCCCAGCCTCCAGCCAATTGGCTGGCCACCTGGGGGAGTGGCGCAGCAGCTGGGCAGGGGGCGGAACATGGGAAATGGCTCCCGCTCACAACTCCTCCCCTCCCTGAAGAGGAGAGGCTTTGTCTAAACCACTGAGTCTCTTGGGCTTGCCGATCGGAAGGCCGGCGGTTCAAATCCACGGGATGGGGTGACCTGTGTTGCTCTGTCCCAATTTCTACCAACCTAGCAGTTCGAAAGCATACCAGTGCAAGTTGATAAATAGGTACCGCTGCAGCGGGGAGGTAAATGGCATTTCTGTGCCCTATGGCACTTGTCACTGTGTCCCGTTGCACCAGAAGCAGTTTAGTCCTGCTGGCCACATGACCCGGAAAGTTGTCTGTGGACAAACGCCGGCTCCCTCGACTTGAAAGTGAGATGAGCGCCGCAACTCCATAGTTGCCTTTGATGGAACTTAACTGTCCAGGGCTCCTTTACCTTTTTAAAGAAATACCAAGGGGGGGGGGGGGCAACAGAGAAAGTTTCTGAGAGCATGAAGGAAAACCACACAGAACAAAGTCTTTAGGCTTATTGCAGGTCATTTTGTCCATAAGCATCATCTTTATACAGTGGTACCTCAGGTTAAGTACTTAATTCGTTCTGGAGGTCCATTCTTAATCTGAAACTATTCTTAACCTGAAGCACCACTTTAGTTAATGGGGCCTCCCGCTGCCGCCACACAATTTCTGTTCTCATCCTGAAGCAAAGTTCTTAACCTGAAACACTATTTCTGGGTTAGCGGAGTCTGTAACCTGAAGCGTATGTAACCTGAAGTGTATGTAACCCGAGGTACCACTATATAAACAACAACAACCCCAACCACATCCAGTCATTCTTCCTGGAATTGTTAACAGCATTAAAAAAAGAAGAAGACTACTCCTGATTCAATTGAGCTTTCTTGAAAGGTGTCTACTTTCTAGTTTATTTGCTTTTGCTGTTCGATACACCCTTTTAGATACAGGAACCCATCTGATATTGAATCCATTCTGGTATTTTCACTTAGAATCTGAAAACAAAATCTGGAAAGCAGGGGTATTTTTGCTTTCATTTTATTAACAGCTATTTTTTCATTTCAGATTCCTGATTCATTTTGTTCTTCCGCGAAAAGGCTCTGCTTTCTACTGTTCAGGGGTACCCTTTCAAATACAGGAATCCGTCTGATATTGGATCCATGCTGGTATTTTCCTAAAACAGAATACAGAAAGCAAGAAAACGCCTTTATTTCTTTACTTTCTTTTTACTAGCCATGAATATGCAGCACTGAGGAGGATAATATTGTTACAACTGAAACGATGGGCGTAGCCGGGGGGCAGGGAGTGGCAGCTGCCCCCGCTAAATCAATAAAAATCAATAAAAATACATATCTAACTGAGATTCTGCCTCCCCTAACAAAAGGCCTTGCCCCCCCCCAAAAAAACCAGCTGGCTAAGCTCATAGCTGAAACCGAAACAAGCAGTCTGTTTCACCCCATCCTTCATCGATTGTTCAATTTGGCCAGCTCACGGTATTATTTATTACAATTATATTGGCTATTTCATAAAGCCACTTCCGACATCAGGAGGAGGTGGGATTGCGGGCTCATGCCCCCAAAACGTGTGCGGGACTGTTTCCAGCCCCATGCGATGAGGGGAATCCTCGGGCCGCATCATCCCCTGAGCCAGCCAATCAGCTGGCTTGGGGTGTGTGGCTTGCCCCATTTAAGGCAAGCGCGGCCCTGGGATCTCCTTCTTTGGTCCACACAGCTATTGTGGTTTCCCACCCACCTGCCCTTTCTTTTTTCTTTTTTAAGGTTCCCCTTCTGACCTTGCTATGGACTTTGGTTGGTCATCGTTAAGGGGCCTGGTAGGAATTTTTTCCACTTGACAAATTGGCACTGGACATTTGGTTTTTCGTCTACCTCATAGCAAATTGTCACAACTCCTTGGTTTTGGCAGTTAGGCATTGGTAGGGGTATTGTTATGTAGATGTGTTGGGGGGGGGAGCGCCATCACCTCCCCCAAATATTGAAGGGTAGTCCGGTAAAGGATTCCGAGGACATTGCCTCGTCCGAAGCCTATGGATGCCAGGGCCTAAAGCGCGCCCCCGATCAGTGACCCTGGGGGAGTCCCTAGTTGATGTGCATCAGCAGGGCTCCCCCTGCTGGTGTTGACGCTTCCTGGTTTTCAAACTAACAGGCTGAAGCCAGATAGTCTGATAGGACCAATGCCTAAGCCAATACCGCTCTTACCTGTAACCAATAAAGTTGTGGCCAATTTTAGCCCATTAACCTTAAATAATTGTGTCCTGTGTCTTTATTCCTACTGGGGGGGGCAGGAACTCGCCACGCAACAGGCAACCTGTTGGCATTCTACTGTAAAGTTCTGGTGTGCACTTAGAAAACGGCACAGATGAAAGCAAATATTATGCAGACAGATCCCTCGCACTTCTCTTGATTCTTCTGGATCTCCTTCCTCAACAGAGGAGTTAGACCTCTTATTTCTTTGAGAAGCCTCAAAGATGGTGGTGGCAGAGGATTGAAAGCTGTAATACGGTTAAAACCAATCCTATATTAATAGACTTATGAGACAATTTAATAGTAGGCTTGGTGGCTCAAAGGATTAATGGAATGATAGCTCTCAACATAATTGCAAGAATCCAGTCAAGTCATGCAAAGATTCATATTGGGGTAACTGTAAGGATTTCAACCTCACAACACTATGGACTAAGCGAGGTAAAGGTAAATGGACTCCTGACCATTAGGTCCAGTGACGGGCGACTCTGAGGTTGCGGCGCTCATCTTGCTTTATTGGCCGAGGGAGCCAGCGTACAGCTTCCGGGTCATGTGGCCAGCATGACTAAGCCGCTTCTGGCGAACCAGAGCAGTGCACGGAAATGCCATTTACCTTCCCGCTGGAGCAGTACCTATTTATCTACTTGCACTTTGACGTGCTTTCGAACTGCTAGGTTGGCAGAAGCAGGGACCAAGCAACGGGAGCTCACCCCATTGTGGGGATTCAAACCACCGACCTTCTGATCAGCAAGTCCTAGGCTCTGTGGTTTAACCCACAGCGCCACCTGCATGCCTATGGACTAAGTGAAACTTACAGCAAAAATAAGAAAGCAATCATGGAAGAACGGAATCCCTTTTGGGAGCGTCTGGGGGAGGGGATCACAATCAGATGAAATTGCGAGCTGGATTTGAAATATGAGCATGATAATATAGGAAACAGAAGAATATGTTTTAGGGGAGATGTTTATTAGATTGCAGCATGTAAATGGGATGGAGTTGAGAACAGCATGGAGGAAAAGGAGAAAAATCAAAGTTTAAAGAGAAATGTACAGAATTTGGAATTTATATGTAATTTTTAAAAAGTCGGTAAAAATTTGATACCAATACAACAACAAACAACCCTTTAGCTAGAAGTGCTGTTTGCAGCCAGCCTATGCAACTGATTCCCAGAAACGGATGGGTGAATCTGTTATTTTCGATTTCTCTCGAATCTTCATTTTTCAAATCCTATTTTCAGTTCTCCTCATTTCAGCATCAGTTTGCAATTTGTTCATTTTTTAAAAAAAGTCATTCTCATAATACATGCCATTTTGCCTCACAGACACAAGTTCCCAGAGCAATTTTCCTTAATACAATGCATTGCCATTTATTATTTTCATTAACATGTAGGTTCTTATGCATTGTTTTAACCTTGAACATGCATTTTTCTGAACATTACTTGACTGGAGGACTGCATTTGAAAATTTGGAAAAGTGCCACATTTCGAAGACTGCTGTGATTCAGTTCAGGCAAAAATCTGTTTGCCTTTCAATGCGAACTGAATCAAATCTCTGCCCCATCCCTATTCCCAAGCATCATATATTTTGTAAAATAAGTTTATTTACAATTTTCATTTATAACAAAGAAACATTTCAACAAAGAAACTAAAAGAATGGAAGACAAAAGATGAACAAGCGAAATTGGGCAATAGATATTGGTTATAACGGAAGGTATGGGAAAGACTGTGGAACATGGACATAAAATTTGCAGCATGTTATGGTTTAAGAGAAAACTATATTCAAATGTTATACAGATGGTATCTAACACCAAGTAGATTGGCAAAAATATATAAATCAAAATTGAATATGTGCTGGAAATGCAAAAGGAAAGAAGGTACCTTTCTCCATATGTGGTGGCCTTGTGTGGTGTAGTGGTTAAGAGTGGTAGTCTCGTAATCTGGGGAACCGGGTTCGCGTCCCCGCTCCTCCACATGCAGCTGCTGGGTGACCTTGGGCCAGTCACACTTCTCTGAAGTCTCTCAGCCCCACTCACCTCACAGAGTGTTTGTTGTGGGGGAGGAAGGGAAAGGAGAATGTTAGCCGCTTTGAGACTCCTTAAAGGGAGTGAAAGGCGGGATATCAAATCCAAACTCTTCTCTTCTTCTTCTTGTATTAAGGTTAAAGCTTATTGGGAAATGATATATAATGAACTGAAAAAGGTGTTTAAGTTAACATTTGTAAAAGAAAAGAAACAGAAGCTTTTCTCTTGGGAATTATGGGATCAGAGTTACCTAAACAATATAGAAATTTATTTATGTATGCAACCACTGCCGCAAGAATGATATTCACCCGAAAATGGAAAGAAAAAGAAGTCCCTGTGAAAGAATAATGGTTACAGAAATTAATGGACTATGCAGAAATGGTGAAACTTACCGGAAGAATAAGAAATCAAGACAACAGACTTTTTATCAAGGAATGGAAATCATTTGTTGAATATTTATTACAAACAAATTGTAAACAAATTGAAACATTAGCGGGGTTACTGTAAAAAAACTTGCAGTTTCTAAAACGTATATGAAATAGATGAGGAAAAGAATTAATAGAGTCCATCCAGATATGAAGGAGAGGACAAAAGAGGGTAAATTCACAGAGGAGGGAAGTCGAAGTCCCAAAACAAGTGTGCCTATGCCGTCTCAATTAGCAATGAACACAAACTGGAAGTAATTTTTTTCCAGCCCTGTCTCTAGCAGAGTGGACAGCTGAGTGCCAGTAAATGGACACAAAATTCAGAAGGCATAATGGGACCAGAAGAACGTGATTCATATGCTTTCATATGCCCCAAACCCAGGACAGCATCTTTGCAAAGGCTTCAGAAACAAAGGTTTGGTTGACATAGGAAATTTGGGTTTTACTTTATTCTCAGCCTGATGTTTTCAGTCATAGTTTTGCTGTACAGCAGACTCGGAGGTAAAAGCAGTGACTGTGGGTTTCTTCCACAGATTTAAGGCTTCATTTAAACTCAGCAATGTAAGGCAAAGTATAGTCTGCCCCCCTTGCCTCCATTCATGTGGACAAGAGGCAAAACAATGTGTTTAAGGGCCACATAGACAAAACATATGGATTTTTTACAGCTTTGGAGATAAGTGATGTTTTGCTCATGTATCTGTTTGATTTCATGCACTTTTGTTTTCAGAACATGTTCGGGGCTGTCTGGTAGCCTTTGATTCTCAGCCATCTTTTTGTTTTTCCTCCCAAGACGTGCTGTTTAATCTTTCCTGTTCAGACGCCGGCATCACGGTGGGCAAAACATTAGGGAACAGAGGCTCCAAGTATGAAACGAAAACAGACACCTGTTGCCAATAGAACATGCTGGAATAATGGCCATCTGATGTCCTAGTGGGATTTTAAAAATAAATAAATTAGAAAATAAATATTATTGTTAATTTTTTTAAAAAATAAAGACGTTGGTGAGCATGGCATACGAGTCTGGCCATTGAGATGTATTTTTCCATTTTCTTTTATTTTTTGCTTTCAGCTTAACTTTTGCTACCAGGACAAAAGGGGGAAGAAGAATGCAGTCGTTGTGGTTAAACCATCATTTATAAAGACAGGGAAAGTTGCTTCATGTGATGCTTCCTCCTTTTGCATCTTGAGTTCCGAAAAGAGCTCCTCTTTGTGCTAATTTTTTTTTTTAAATAAAAAAAAATCAGTGTTTTAAAAGTCATCTTGAAAAGGGGCAGGGGGCAAACACACGTGACTTCCCAAATTGCCTGTAGCTTTCCTGGCACGGAACGGAGAAATATTTCTTCATCTCACGTTGCATAATCATTTTTGACGTATTGTTTGTTCCAGCTCAGGGTTGCTTTCATCAAACCACAAATCCAGCGGAATAGGAGAAATGTTCTTTCTCTTTTTCTCCCTTCCTTTCACAAGGCTAACGAGAGTAATCATGGAATACGGTGTACTAGGAAACATCGTTGTTGTTCACTAATATTCCCCTCTCCTGATGTACGGCTTTTCTGTAGCTGACTTCTCGGCGGATTTTACTTGGCATAAAAAGATGGAGGCTGCAATCCTACGCTCACTTACCTGCATGGGAGTAAGCCTCATTGAAATTAATTGGACTTACCTGTGAGTAAGCATAACTAGGATTGCTCTATAGAGATAAAAAGAGGATGGGAGGGGATGCCTTATAACATGAAATAAGTAAGAAATTTATTTATTTATTTAGTTATTTATTTATTTATTTATTTATACCCCACCCATCTGGCTGTGTTTCCCCAGTCACTCTGGGTGGCTCCCAACAGAATATTAAAAACACGATAAAACACCAAACATTAAAAGCTTCCCTAAACAGGGCTGCCTTCAGATGTCTTCCGAAAGTCGGATAGTTGTTTATTTCCTTGACATCTGATGGGAGGGCGTTCCACAGGGCGGATGCCACTATCAAGAAGGCCCTCTGCCTGGTTCCCTGCAACCTCACTTTTCGCAGTGAGGGAACCTGCAGGAGATGTATGCGACAAAAACAGCAAGAATTTTATTCGAGTGTTCCTGTCCCCGCCCGGCTTCCTGCTTCGGACCTCGCCTCGCACCTTGTGTACTATTTCCAGGCTAGTGACTCAGGACTGAACTTTGATTACGATAACAGTAACCTTCCCCCCGGGACCAGCACAGCCTGGTTTCCTGTAACCTCACTTCAATTGCCAAGTATTTTCTGGGTGATTCAGACTTTCGACATACTGTATTTTTCGCTCTATAGGACGCACTTTTTCCCCTCCAAAAATGAAGGGGAAATATTTGTGCGTCCTACGGAGCAAATACAGGCTCCTTGGCTTCAGCAAAAGCAACCCGAAGCCTCAAAAGTGCAGAGGGAGCGCTCCCTCCGCACTCCGGAGGCTACGCGTTGCTTTCGCTGAAGCCTGGAGAGCGAGAGGGGTCGGTGCGCACCGACCCCTCTCGCTCTCCAGGGTTCAGGGATAGCTGCCTGAAGCCTTTGGAGCGCAGCGGTACCTTGCACTGCGCTCCAAAGGCTTCGGGTTCCTTTTGCTGAAGCCGGGAGAGCAAGACTCTCCTGGCTTCAGCGAAAGGAACCCGAAGCCTTTGGAGTGCAGCGGGACCTCGCACTGCGCTGCAAAGGCTTTGGGGTTAGCTGCGCAAAGCCTCCACAGGGCAGCGGGGTGAAGGCACCCCGCTGCCCTGCGGAGGCTTGAAAGGCTGTCCTCGAAGCCAGAACAGAGAGACGGAGCACTGTGCAGCGTCTCGCTGTTCTAGCTTGGGGTGCCGGGGCTTTATGGGGAAACCCCGGGCTTCCCCCTTCAGCCCTGACACTGATTTGATTCAAAATATTTTTTACTTGTTTTCCTCCTCTAAAAACTAGGTGCGTCCTTTGCTCGGGTGCGCCCTATAGAGCGAAAAATACGGTATATGACACCCTTCCCTAACTGAGGCATCTACCCTCTCTGTTTCTCTAATCCTTCTAGGTTCATAGGTTCGGGCCTGCTGTTTTTCTGCCCCTCTATCACTTCTGACCACTTTTCTGCCCGCCATTGCCATCCTTCGCAGCCATTATCACCTAGCGATCTGAAAGCGTTTCCCTCTACTGCCAATCTTTTTCCATCTTTGCGACTGCATTATAGACTTTTCTCCTTCAGAGTAACCAGTCTGCGTGTCATGTTGCAGCATTCTACGGAATGTATCTATATCTCTACCAGGGTAAACACTTCTTACAGCAATAATAAGAATAATAATGAAATATGACAGCCAATTATGTCTAAATGCAGTGTTTCGGAAAGAAACCTTCCATATGCTAATTTACATTGTTTTATGCACCGTTAGGTCTCTCGCTGTCACAGGGCTGACTGTGCAATGGGTATCCGTAGAAATGATCTTTAAAAGCTTGGATTCTAATTAGGGTTGCTTGGGCTGTCACTCAGCAAGAGTTCTTCACGTGAGGGTTATAGCGATGGCTTGATTACTACCGAGTGTCAGAAGGTCGTCCTGGATCTCTCTTTGATCATCTCCGTAATTGCCTAGCAAGGGGAGACAAATGGAAAGGAGATAACTGTTACAGAAGGCTGGTTAGCATTTGCATTCACGGTTAGAGCTCACAGCTCACAGGATCAGCCTTGGCTGGCTGGCATCCCCTCTGCGTGGGATTTGTAATATCTGTTTGTTTGGTTGCCACCCAGCGGTCCAGAGGTAAAAGCTTTCTCTTGAGAAACAGATTCAGGTAGGAAGCCGTGTTGGTCTGATGCAGTCGAAATAGAAATAAATAAAAAATTGTCCAGTAGCACCTTATAGACCAACTAGGTTTGTTCTGGGATAAACTTTCGCATGCATGCACACTTCTTCAGATACACTGAAGCAGAAGCCACCAGACCAGGGGTCAGCAAACTTACCGCTCCTCGGGTCGGCGTCTCCAGCGCCGATCGCGCAGCGGGCCAGAGGACGGGGATGCATGTGCCCATATGCGTGCACACACGCTATTTTGGGCACACTTCCAGGTCGGAGGAGCACTGGAAATAGCTTGTGCACAGGCCTCCTCCGACCCAGAAGTGGGCAGCCCTGTAGCACAGCACCAGTAAGAGTGAGCGGCAGCAGCAGGTGTCAGGGGTTGCCGCGGGCCGGATAAACGAGTCCCTCGGGCCTTATCCAGCCCGACAGCCTTAGTTTGGGGACCCCTGCACCAGACCTTTATATATAGTGGGAAGGTGGGGGTATTGCTCAGAAGAGTAGTAGGAGATTGGCTTAATGGGTATGGTAAGCCTGCTGACGACTGTTAACAACTGTTAACGACTGCAATTAGTCCTACAGGCAAAAGCAAGGGATGACCAAAAATAGCTTTAGCATGAGTAATGAGACAAGAATCCAATATCTCTATTAAGACCAGGTCTCTCCATAGTTTTCAGTTTGGTAATAAGTTGTAATTCAGCAACTTCTCTTTCAAGTCTATTTCTGAAATTCTTTTGTAATAAGACAGCTGCTTTGAGATCTTGTATTGAATGTCCTGGGAGACTGAAGTGTTCTTCTACTGGTTTCTCTGTCTTGTGATTCCTGATGTCAGATTTATGTCCAGGGTTTGGCCTGTAGGGTTTGGGAAACAGTTGGAACTGAACAGGCATTCTTCAGAGTGGTCCCAAGATGGATGCCGGAAGGAAAACCCTACGCCGGAAGAGTTTGGATTTGGATTTGATATGCCACTTTATCACTACCCGAAGGAATCTCAAAGCGGCTAACATTCACCTTTCCCTTCCTCCCCCACAACAAACACTCTGTGAGGTGAGTGGGGCTGAGAGACTTCAGAGAAGTGTGACCAGCCCAAGGTCACCCAGCAGCTGCATGTGGAGGAGCGGGGACGCAAACCCGGTTCCCCAGATTATGAGACTACCTCTGTTAACCACTACACCACACTGGCTCTCTCACTGGCCGGAAATCAAGAAATAAAACCCATTGAAGTGGACAAGGCGAGACACAATGGTGATGGCAAGAGAGCTAACAGAACCGAACAACAGGGGCAAAGGCCCGTTCTTGTGGTGCCAGCCTCTGGACCTCTCATGGAGGAGGCACACAAAGAAGGGTCTCCGATGATGATCTCAGAGTCTGGGTCAGTTCATATATTGCAACACTTTGTGAGGTAAGGTGTTAGTACACCCATTTTACAGATTGGACAGCTGAAGCTGGGCCAGTGGAATTAATTTCAGAGATGTCATTTGGAACTATGCCTCAGTCCAGCATTCCACTGATTCTCAACGTGTTATTTACCAAAGGTGTCATGGGCTTTGAAGATGCTGGAACTCAGGACGAAAGGGAGAAACGCGCTAAGAGAAAGGCACGCTTGGCAAACCCTCACAATGATCAACTCCTGCCCAGAAGCCAATATCCCGACTGTGGAAGGATTTGTGGATCCAGAATTGGCCTCCACATCACTTATGGACTTACTGTTAAGACCATGTTCATGGAAGACAATCTTACTTGGCTATGAGTGATCACCAAAGAAGAAAATTAGAAGGGCTATGCACACATATTTCGTTTAGAAGAATTTGACATTCAGAAGGAAAGTGGGGAGCGATGATGATAGACTAGATCAAAACATGGGGAGGTGTCCATCTCCCATTCCTGCTAGACATATTGTTGTTGTTCAACTGATGCAGTTGATGTTAAAATACCGTGTCTTGTCTTTTGTTGAATGAAGTTAGATTGGATACAATACAGAACTAATGAGCCGTATTGAGATAAGGTTAATCACTTGCCATGCTATTGCATACGAATTGCTTGAGATGGCAATATTTCTCATTTGAAAGTCACTGAATAGCTTGGGAAGGAAGACAACTTGGTTAAGTGGACAACAGCTCTGAGCACGCTAGCTTTACAGAGGGAAATATGAAGGTCATTTCATTAATTGTAACCACCGTCAAGTTAGGGCGAGCTCTCGCCCTCTCTGGAAGTGATAACCAACATATGATCGCCTCATCACTTCCCAGTAGATTTACTAATCCCCCATCCTTCGCTAGATAATTGCCTGGCTAGATAAGAAAACATGATGTACGGCAGCATTTTCACAGGGTAATCAAAGGACAGCTGCAAATGTCACATGAACAATGTATTAAGTAAATTCCCCTTTTATAATTGGACTCAGATCCATAGAGGAGTTGTTGTTGTTGTTGTTGTTGTTGTTGTTGTTGTTGTTGTTGTTGTTAATTTATGAAATTTGTAGCCCAAGATCCCAGGGCAGTTCACAACAGAAAAATACTGCTACAAAAGTTGTGTGTCTCTCCTTCTCTGTACTGAGTGGTGGCAAGTGCCCATCGGGTCCCAGGTCTGTGTCCCTTTGGAGAACTGAGACACAGCAGAGACTGTCGTAGCTTTAAGAAATGTGGTTTATTCGCCTATTTACACCTTCATTCTGTGTGGAGGGAGCATGGTTACATGAATAACAGCATGGTTATTCAAGAGGAGCTTGTACCCCACAGCAGGGCAGCCATGCAGTCCAAGGCATCTCTCCCAGCCAGCCTGCAGCCAGCCTGCCCAAGATGGATCCCAATCTTTCTTCTTCCCTCTCCTTCCCAGAACACCCTGTTAAAAACACTCTTTTCCTGTCACCTCACACCCAGTTACCCTGGCAACCTTCCAAATGTCCCAGTCTCTGTTCACACCTCAGGGAAAGGGAGCAGGACAATTCTCTTGCATTGCCAATGGCCCATATTGTTTTTTAATGGTCGTAGCCTGGCCAGGTCATTTTGCATAGGCTAGCCCAGGAATTCCTCTGCAGCTTGTATTTCTCCCTTTGCATCCCAAATGACCAAAACTGTACCATTTGTTTTCATTTTCACAAAAGGGAAATACAAAAGACACAAAAAACTGGGGGGGAAAACAAACCAATAACACACACATATATCAAAACAATTCCACTGGAAAAATGGTGATGTCCCTGTGGAGATGGCAGTACAGTGGAACCTCAATTTTTGAACGTAATCCATTCTGGAAGACTGTTCGACTTCCGAAGTGTTTGAAAACCGAGGATCAAAGGGCTATCAGCAAAGTCTATGGTGAAAATTGAGAAACGCGCCTTGTTGCTGACACACTTTTTATACACGCATCATTTCTTGACACAGTAATTCAGTTTTACTAGCAAACCAGAGGTTAAATCAGGCACCCCCAACCTTCGGTCCTCCAGGTATTTTAGACTACAACTCCCATCATCCCTGACCACTGGTCCTGTTAGCTAGGGATCATGAGAGTTGTAGGCCAAAACATCTGGAGGGCTGCAGGTTGGGGATGCCTGGGCTAAACTAACCCCTTTTGAACCGCGGGAGGAGTGTGGGGAGCATTCAACAACACAACTACACACTGCAGCTGACACACTAACACATAGGTAGGCAACCTAAGGCTTGGGGGCCAGATCTGGCCCAATCGCCTTCTAAATCCGGCCCACGGACAATCTGGGAATCAGCGTGTTTTTACATGAGTAGCATGTGTCCTTTTATTTAAAATGCATCTCTGGGTTATTTGTGGGCATAAGAATTTGTTCATTATTTTTTCCAAAATATAGTCCAGCCCCCCATAAGGTCTGAGGGACAGTGGACAGGCCCCCTGCTAAAAAAGTTTGCTGACCCCTGCACTAACGTGTCATGACACACAGTTTGGAAAGCTCTGATATGGATGTTTCTGAGACATAATCCCTTGAATTTCACAGAAAGTATTCCTGATGAGTATAATAAATTAAATCCTGCATGAATGCCGCACCTTAAGGGGTTAACGCAGCAATACAATCTTCAAACCCACCAGAACAATACAGTTTCTCCTTTTTATTATTCTAATAAATATTACAGAAATATATCTGTCTCTATATTTAAAGTCCCCATTTATGTTTAAGTAAGAGATCCATTTCTCTACCATCAATGCCACTACTCTAAGTCCATTTGAGTGGATTTTATCTCCTGTCAGCATCTCCTGTCAACTTATCTCATGTCGGTGATCACAAGTGCTGTCATCAATCATTTCTTAATTGTAGGCAAAATCGCTGATTTTCCATGTTGAGCAAAGATGATCTTAGCAGCTAGAAGACTATTTGGGGGAAAAACAATCTGATGGGGACCTGCTAATTGTCCTTAAAGGGACCCCTGACCATTAGGTCCAGTCGAGGACAACTCTAGAGTTGCGGTGCGCATCTCTCTTTACTGGCTGAGGGAGCTGGCATACAGCTTCAGGGTCATGTGGCCAGCATGACTAAGCCACTTCTGACGAACCAGAGCAGCGCACGGAAACACCATTTACCTTCCCACCAGAGCGGTACCTATTTATCTACTTGCACTTTGACGTGCTTTTGAACTGCTAGGTTGGCAGGAGCAGGGACTGAGCAATGGGAGCTCACCCTGTCACAGGGATTCAAACCACCAACTTTCTGATCAGCAAGCCCTAGGCTCTGTGGTTTAGACCACAGCACCACCCGTGTCCCTTAATATGTCTTTAATATGGCTCAAAACAGAAGCTCCCATAATTTCAGAGGCAATCAACAATACCTGGCAGCAATGAGCATAATTAGAGATGCTAGAAATTAATAAAACCAAACCAATCTGCCGAATGTAGGCAACCTTTGACTCTGTTCAATACTGCATTTATCCTGACAGGATAGATCATCTTATACTAGGCTTACTGTAAACTATAGCCATCTGAGGTCAATTTAAGGAGATCATATATATTATGCCAGCCTGCTGAACCTGCTGAACCAGCCAAACCAGTTCCTTTGGTAAGATAATGACCTGAAGCTAGAAGCTGGAGAAACAGATTCTTGTCTTTCTTTGTGCTGGACCAAAAGCTGTGCCTTGGAAGTTCCATGGAAACATCATCATCATCATCATTTAATTATACCCCAAATATTTAAAACACGATAAAACATGAAACATTACAAACTTCCCTAAACAAGGCTGCCTTCAGATGTCTTCTAAAAGTCAGATAGTTGTTTATTTCCTTGACATCTGATGGGAGGGCATTCCACAGGGCAGGCACCACTACCGAGAAGGCCCTCTGCCTGGTTCCCTGTAACCTCACTTCTTGCAGGGAGGGAACTGCCAGAAGGCCCTCGGAGCTGGACCTCAATGTCTGGGCTGAACGATGGCAGTGGAGATGCTCCTTCAGTTATACAGGACTGAGGCCGTTTAGGGCTTTAAAGGTCAGCACCAACACTTTGAATTGTGCTCGGAAATATACTGTGAGCCAATGCAGGTCTTTCAGGACCGGTGTTATATGGTCTCGGCAGCCACTCCCAGTCACCAGTCTATCTGCCATATTCTGGATTAGTTGTAGTTTCTGGGTCACCTTCAAAGATAATTCGCAAGATCTGCTGGACTGCTAATTCTGTGAGCCCCTGCATCTTTATGTTGTATATATGTGCAAACAAAACCTTATATACTAAAGACACCACAGTCTCCATTGACCTTCTTTCCAAGGAAACTGAACCCTGGGTATCACTGGAATCTTCCACTGCTCAGCGAGTGGGGTGAGACCAGCCATATTTCTACTGTTTGAAATATTTGACATTGATTGATCTAATCAAGACTGCCTTTTCCCCATGAGCCATTGTTAACCAACCACCAGTTCAGGCTTCACTGACTTGTGTTCCACTAGGAATGCCTGAGGAATTGGATCTTTCTAAGTACAAATACAGACTGACCTGATCTAAGCTAAGGGTTTTTGGGAAATGAAACACAATGCAATGAAGAAAATGTTAAAATTGGTTAGTCCCCCAAAACCTGAAGCTTTCATTCTTGGGATAATAGGGATGGATGTATCAAAGAGGATGATGAAACTATTTATGCACACAACAACATCCAGAATCCGATATGTGCAGAAACGGAAGGAAGGAAAATTTCCAGTCAAGGAAGAATGGATCTTAAAACTAATGGTCTATGCGGAAATGGAAAAATTGACAGAAAGAGTAAGAGATCAAAACAAACTTTTTATTGAAGAGCGGAGACCCCATTCGGACTATTTGAGGAAATATTATAGCCAAACGAAGTCGCGAGCAGGATTTGAAATGTAAATAGTGGAAATGGCAACAATTGTAATAGAGGAAATAACTGTGAGATATAAAAATGCCACATCATGCAACAGATAAAAAGGAGGGGATAAAAACATCATGGCGGTAAGGGTGCGGTTAAGGGAAATATGTATTAAAGTTGAAGTTAATGTGTGACAATTTCTGAAATTTAATTTTTAAAAAGTGTAGGCTCGTGTGAGCATACGCTGGTGATTTCTGTGCTAGGCAAGTTCATCTCTAATTATTATTTATTGCATTTTCAAAGGTTTTCAACTGAAACCAAAACTCTTCCTGCTAGGACTTATAGATATACACTTAGAAAAGGACTGCAGAACTTTGCTAAAATATATGATTATGGCTGTGAGACCTTTTTATGCACAAAGATGGAAGGACACCTCATTAGCAACAGTTGAAGACAGGCTGTTAAAACTCACAAGAGTTCGCTGAGATGTTTAACCAAAGGAAAAATCATTGTTGACATTTGTGAAAGATTAGAAACCTCTCATAGACTTCTTGCATGAAAAAGAAATAATGACATCTGCATTTGTGGATTGAAGATAATGCTTGTTTATAGAAAGCAACTTTGTTAGAGTGGATTGGATAAAATGAATACAGTGGTACCTTGGAAGTCGGACGGAATCTGTTCCGGAAGTCTGGTCAAGTTTCGAAACATTCAGACACCAACAGACACTTTTGATTGGGTGCGGGAAGCTCCTGCAGCCAATCGGAAGCCGTGTCAGACATTCAGGTTCCAAAGAATGTTTGCAAACCGGAACACTCACTTCTGGGTTTGCGGCATTCAGGAACCAAAACGTTCGACTTGCAAGGTGTTCAGGATGCAAGGTACGACTGAATTGTTTTTATATGGCAGACGGATGAAGAATCGGAAGTTCTTTAATTTCTGAATCTTATTTTTCTATCTTTCTCTTTTAACCTCTTTTCTATTCTTTCTTTTATTTATTTCTTTTCCCTTCTCTATTTCTCCTCTCCTTTCTTTGTTTTTATTGTATGGAGAATGGGAAAATATATCAAGTTTTGTAAATAAACTTTATTCATATGTATATTTTATTCATATTCATATTCATATTCACACACACACACACACACACACACACACACACACACACACACACAATACTGTCCAGGGCTGTAAAGACTGCGGAGAGAATAATTGGGTGCACTCTTCCCACCTTAGATCAAATCTATGCTTCCAAGTGCCATAAGAAAGCTGCAGAGATAATGCAGGATAGTGTGCACCCCGGAAATGATCTCTTTCAGCTTCTGCCTTCTGGAAGAAGGTACAGGGTTATAAAGACTAGGACCAGCCGCCTGAGAAACAGTTTCTGTACAAATAATAATAATAATAATAATTTTATTATTTATACCCCGCCCATCTGGCTGAGTTTCCCCAGCCACTCTGGGCGGCTCCCAATCAGTGTTAAAACAGTACAGCGTTACATATTAAAAACTTCCCTGAACAGGGCTGCCTTAAGATGTCTTCTGAATATCAGGTAATTATTTATCTCTTTGACATCTAATGGGAGGGCGTTCCACAGGGCGGGCGCCACTACCGAGAAGGCCCTCTGTCTGGTTCCCTGTAGCCTCACTTCTCGCAATGAGGGAACCGCCAGAAGGCCCTCGGTGCTGGATCTCAGTGTCCGAATGATGGGGGTGGAGACGCTCCTTCAGGTATACAGGACCGAGGCCGTTTAGGGCTTTAAAGGTCAGCACCAACACTTTGAATCGTGCTCGGAAACGTACTGGGAGCCAATGCAGGTCTCTCAGAACCGGTGTTACATGGTCCCGGCGGCCACTCCCAGTCACCAGTCTAGCTGCCGCATTCTGGATTAATTGCAGTTTCCGGGTCACCTTCAAAGGTAGCCCCACGTAGAGCGCGTTGCAGTAGTCCAAGTGTGAGATAACTAGAGCATGCACCACTCTGGCGAGACAGTTCGCGGGTAGGTAGGGTCTTAGCCTGCGTACCAGGTGGAGCTGGTAGACAGCTGCCCTGGACACAGAGTTAACCTGCGCCTCCATGGACAGCTGTGAGTCCAAAATGACTCCCAGGCTACGCACCTGGTCCTTTAGGGGCACAGTTACCCCATTCAAGACCAGGGAATCCCCCACACCAACCCGCTCCCTGTCCCCCAAAAACAGTACTTCTGTCTTGTCAGGATTCAACCTCAGTCTGTTAGCCGCCATCCATCCTCCAACCGCCTCCAGGCACTCACACAGGGCCTTCACCGCCTTCACTGGTTCTGATTTAAAGGAGAGGTAGAGCTGGGTGTCATCTGCGTACTGATGAACACCCAGTCCAAACCCCCTGATGATCTCTCCCAGCGGCTTCATATAGATATTAAAAAGCATGGGGGAGAGGACAGAACCCTGAGGCACCCCACAAGTGAGAGCCCAGGGGTCTGAACACTCATCCCCCACCACCACTTTCTGGACACGGCCCAGGAGGAAGGAGCGGAACCACTGTATGACAGTGCCCCCAGCTCCCAACCCCTCTAGACGGTCCAGAAGGATGTTATGGTCGATGGTGTCAAAGGCCGCTGAGAGATCCAGCAGAACTAGGAAACAGCTCTCACCTTTGTCCCTAGCCCGCCGGAGATCATCAACCAGTGCGACCAAGGCAGTTTCAGTCCCATGGTGAGACCTGAATCCCGATTGGAAGGGATCCAAATGGTCCGTTTCCTCCAGGCGTGCTTGGAGTTGTTCAGCAACCACCCGCTCAATCACCTTGCCCAAGAATGGCAGATTTGAGACTGGGCGATAGTTGGCCAAATTGGCCGGGTCTAAAGATGTTTTTTTAAGAAGCGGTTTAATGACCGCCTCTTTCAGCGGGTCTGGGAAGGCTCCCTCACAGAGGGAAGCATTCACCACCCCGCAGAGCCCATCGCCCAGCCCTTCCCGGCTCGCTTTTATCAGCCAGGATGGGCAAGGATCAAGGAGACAGGTGGTCGGTTTCACTTTTCCAAGCAGCCTGTCCACATCCTCGGAGGTAACAGACTGGAATTGATCCCATGTAACAGGACCAGACAGAACTCTAGCACTCTCCCGCCCTGGCCCTGCTCCCACGGTGGAGTCTACCTCCTTCTGAATCTGAGCGATTTTATCTGCAAAAAACTTTGCAAAAGCATTGCAGGAGATCTTGGGGTCCCTACCAGGCCCCGGTGGTACAGGTGGTTCCGATAGATTGCGAACCACCTGAAAAAGTCTCCTGCTGCTGTTTTCTGCAGATGCAATGGAGGCGGCGAAGAAGGCCCTCTTCGCCGTCGCCATTGCCACTTGGTAGGCTCGACGTTGAGCTCTAACCCGTGTCCGGTCTGATTCAGAATGAGTTTTCCGCCACCGGCGCTCTAGCCGTCTCAATGATTGTTTCATCACCCTCAGCTCCGGGGAAAACCACGGGGCTGTCCGGGCTCCATGCAATCGGAGAGGGCGCTTCGGAGCCAGACAGTCAATAGCCCTGGTTAACTCCGCATTCCAGCGTGCCACCAGGGAATCAGCTGAAAGGCCATCAACTTGGGATAAAGCATCCCCTACCACTCTCTGGAAGCCAATTGGATCCATTAAGTGGCGGGGGCGGACCATCCGAATCGGTCCCACCTCCCTGCAGAGGGGAAGGGTTGCAGAGAAGTCCAGTTGCACCAGGAAGTGATCTGACCATGGCACTTCTTTTGTTTCGCTTTTAGTTAGTGTCAGATCACCAACATCCATAGAGGTGAACACCAAGTCTAAGGCATGTCCATGGCTATGAGTTGGGCCAAACTTATTCAGGGACAGCCCCATGGAGGCCATGCTTTCCACGAAGTCCCGAGCGGCCCCTTGTAAGGTCGTGTCGGCATGGATGTTAAAATCCCCCAGGACAACCAAGCTAGGTGTCTCCAGGAGCATATCCGCCACGACCTGAAGCAGCTCGGGCAGGGAATCCTTGGTGCAGCGGGGAGGTCGGTACACCAGTAGGAATCCTGTACTGCCCCTATTGCCCAACTTCCAGAACATGCACTCAGAGAACTGGGTCTTCCCAATAGGACGCCTGGTGCAGACTAATGACTTCCTAAAAATCACTGCAACCCCCCCTCCCTGCCCACATGACCTGGGTTGCTGTGCGTAAGAGAAGCCTGGTGGGCAAGCAGCGGCAAGGACAGGCCCATCTGCTTCATCCAACCAGGTCTCTGTCACACATGCCAGGTCAAATCCTCCATCCACAATCAGGTCGTGGATGGCAGTGGTTTTATTCATCATTGACCTGGCATTGCACAGCAACACTTTCAGGTCATGTGGGTTTCCCTTGCTGATTCCAGTATCCTTCTGGTCAGGACCAGACCTGGAGGCAGGGATAGTCCTCAGACAATGACTAAACCTGCCTCCTCGGTAATGACATGGTCTGGTCTTAGCGTAACTCCTCCTCCTACCCATGATCACTGAGATCGGTTGTCCCAGTGCATCCCCCCCTGTGGAACATGCCCCAGCCATTTTGTTTGCTGGGACCCACTCCCAGGCAGCCCTGACCCCACCCCTTAAAAAGCAAAATACAAATTATATAATAATTTAACAGAATAATAATAATAATAATAAAACAAAACAGAACAAAATAAAACAAGAAACAATGCGATTTTGGTTTTAAACGCAGTGTAAGGTAGTCTTTATGGGAGTATATTGTATTCAATTATGGGATATCAGAGTTTTTAGGGGCTAACCAGGCTGGGATAGCTGGGATAGCAGGCTTGTTGGTTTTTGAATGTCTGATGTTGATGTTTTCAATTTTGTTGTTCTGTATGGGATAATGACAAGAAAGATTATCGTATCGTATTGCATTTGTGGGGTGGGGGCTGCAAGTTCACCTTTCGGGCCAGCATCCCTTTGGTGCTACCACATTTCTGCTTGGCTGCGAAACACTCTGCTCTGTTGGTCTTCACCTCCTCTTTGGTTTTCTTTGCTGATCTGTTGACACTGACTGGGAGAAGCAGGGCTGTGACAATGCAGTTGTCTCCAACTGCCATTGCAGGTTGGGCTTCCAGCCAAGGCAGTTAATGCTTCCCTTTGCATTCCTTTCTTCTCCCCTGAGAAGAGCGATTTTACAGACACCTGGCATTTACAGATCCAAGGAAGTTATCGCTGCTGCTAAAGCCTAGCTGTGGCAGAAAATTGCTGCAGCAGCAAAATTCTACCTCTGAAGTACAAAGTCATTAAGGAAGCTTTTTTTTTAAAAAAATAAATCTCTACCATTTATCATTAAGTCTCCAAGTTAATTTAATTAAAGCCATAATTGCTCATTTTAAAAGTGACACTGAATATCATAGCGCTTGGCCAAAGGAGACTGAATGGATGGACGTGTCATAAAATGAATTGAATCCGCTGTGAGGAAACCATTCTATAGAACTATCTGCTAAGTATCTGACAAACATACTGCCTTTGGGTTGGCTTGGACTAGGGGAGGGGTGGGGGATGTTATTCCGTTCATATTTAAAGGCATATCTGTTTGACTCTACCCAACACAGCCAGGCTTTGAAAAGGGCATCGCTCCGAATTTTGCGATGTCATTCCGCAGTCAAGGAAGGTGCATAAATGGTCAGGTGTCAGTGAAAATCCCATAGGAAGATGCATTCCCTTAGGGAAAAGTGGATTGCAAAAACGTGTGTTTATTAGGCAAAAAAACAAAAAAACAACAACCCCAGTGTTCTTCTTTCTTATTTGGTGGGGTGGTATGCAACTGTTCTATATGTTTTTAAATGCTTTAAACCAATTTTTAAAAGATATTTGCCGTTGCTATTAAATGTTTTCAGTATTTCACTTGACTTGCAATTGTCTCTTTTTTCTGTTTTGCGGCTTGCCACCCTGGGCTTCTTTGGGAAGAAGGATGGTGTAGTGGTTAATAATAATAATAATAATAATAATAATAATAATAATAATAATAATAATTTTATTATTTATACCCCGCCCATCTGGCTGGGTTTTCCCAGCCACTCTGGGCAGCTTCCAACAAAATATTAAAATACAGTAATGCATCAAACATTAAAAACTTCCCTAAACAAGGCTGCCTTCAGATGGTTAGAGAGTCACAGTAGGACCCAGGAGACCAGAGTTTGAATCCCCACCCAGCTGTGAGGCAGTCCCTGCTTTTCAGCCTAGCCTACTTTGCAGGGTCGCTGTGGGAATTAAATGAGGAGGGGGAGAACTGTGTGTACCAGCTCGAAGGAAGAGTGGGATTTAAATATCACAAAGAAAATAAGGAAACAAAACGCCATCAATCAGTCCTCCGAAATGCCGTCATAAATTCAAGCCCCATTTCTCCGGACTCCCTCGGTTACAGCTGAAAGGCCTGCCTGTTCTCAGAGCCTGACCGAACTTCTTGCCATTGCTTGTCCCACCACCATGTGTGGTCTTTGTCTGCTGGAACTCTGCCATGGTACGGCTTTGGAAGATAGACGGTGATGGACGTTTTCTTTCTCTCTGCCTCTGCGGCGAATGTGTACTCCTGGCCCTGGTTCAAACCGGTCAAGGGACGGCTACTCGGTTCATTGTTCACTTTCCGAAGATCCCCCTTCAGCCTTATTTATTTATTTATTTATTTATTTTTAAGCAGCTGCTATCATTGCGTAGCTGTTTTAATTCTTCATCTGGAGAAGCAAACACATTCCCTCTCTTTTCAGCAGCTCTGAGCCACAGACACGTCTCTTCCTAGGGCTAGGCTGTTTTCAGCCTACAGAGTGCCTGTACCAACTCCTATCGCCATATTAAAACAGATCCTTGTTTGTACTGGTTTTAGTAGCCCATGTTAAATTGGAGCAGTGTCTTCTTTCTTCTTTGGTGATCACTCGTAGCAGAGTAAGTTTGTCTTCCATGAACACTGTCTTAAAAGTGAGTCCGTAAGTGACTGTGGAGGCCAATTCTGGATCCACACGTCCTTCCACAGTGGGGACATAGGTTTCCGGGCGGGAGTTGATCATGGTGAGGGCTTGCCAAGCGTGCCTTTCTCTTAACTCATTTCTCCTTTTCACCCTGAGTTTGTTCTTCAAAGTCCACGACACCTTTGGTAAAGGCTGTTCTCCAACTGAAGCACTCACAGGTCAGTGTTTCCCAGTTATCAGTGCTTATACTACATTTTTTTAGATTTGCCTTGAGAGAGTCTTTAAACCTCTTTTTTTGACCACCAGCATTACACTTTCCATTTTTAAGTTTGGAATAGAGTAATTATTATTATTATTATTATTATTATTATTATTATTATTCAGAAAAGAATGGTCAAGAATGGCACCTGGCAGACTGTGAGAAGAACTTGGAGGGTTCCGGCATCAGAACAATAGCAACACAAACCTTATTTGGATGAGCTCTGACATTAAACTGACTTTTTGGACCTCAATATTGTTTTACAAGCAGTTTTACTGGTCAGACTAGTAAAATATGGACTGACTGCACATAGCTGTATACATAACAAAACAGGCTCTAATATACCAACTAGTAAATGGCAAAGACTAAAACCTCAACCAGAAACCTTAAGAAGAAACTTACGCAAAAAACATAACATGCCCTGAGACCTTAGGGTGGAGGGCAGATTGTTGTTGTTGTTGTGATACAAGTCTTAGCTTGTTTTGTTGGGTGGGTTTGGTAACAATCGTGAATCGCCTCTCTGTACTATACAATGCAGGAACATCAGATCTTTGGGACGTCACCTTCCTCTAACTGTAACTGTTCGAAATAACATTATGTGAGTAAGGCAGCTAATGTGACTCGGCGACTCACATTCCACTTTCAAATCACCATCCTAAAAATAACTATAACCGCCTCATTCATTCACAATAACCCAAGTCATCCACCTCTGAATCTCATGCTAAGATGGGAAAGCTTTCACATTCTCATGTGGTGTCAGCTGAGCTTGGCAACCGCAGGGCTCATTCATACCGCGTCGCAGTTTGCGGCTGTACTTTTCATGCCATTTATTTCGCTCGATTTGGGGGCAATCTCGATTTCACTCAAGCAGGTTTCTTCCTGTCACCGCTCCCTCACCCGTTTCACAGCTTTCGTTTCGGCTGATGAGAATTGAACGAAGAATTTGAATCAATCGCTTTGGCGTGTGTCTGACACGCGCCGAGATCTTCCTCTTTGTTACGTGCTTTGAGGGGTGTTTCGAGCCTTTGGCAAATCCTAGAGCAGCACGGAAACAAATAACATACCCTATTCCCCACCACAACCCCAGCAGGGTCACCCAGGACGGTGAGGTCAATGGGGAGGAGCTAGGCAAAGAATGATCCAAGAAGTCCTTAACAGCAGAACAGGTGGAAGATCACAAGTGGCATGTTACAGCATATCATTCCCTGAAGGAGAACTACTTGAAAATGATTTGTGTGACCAGGCGGCAACAGCCCCAGCCCCCAGGGATCATAAGGAAGACTCTGACATATAGAATTAAAATTAGGCGACAACTTTATTAAACTTCCAAATGTAGGAAGATCTTGGCTTAGGTCTTGGACATGTATCCCTCCCAGCCCCCCAGCCAGGGGGAAGTGGGGCTCATCAAGGTAAATGGGATGTGGGGGTGCTCTGTGAGGCGTAAGTGTAGCAGGCAGTCGAGCCCATATCCCCACACACAGGGTAGTTGACTGACAGCCTTTCGGTGTACGGCCAGTGACACCCAAATATACCATATTTTTCGCCCTATAGGACACAATTTTCCCTCCAAAAATGAAAGGGAAATGTGTGTGCGTCCTATGGGGCGAATGCAGGCTTTCGCTGAAGCCTGGAGAGCGGGAGGGGTCGGTGCGCACCGACCCCTCTCACTCTCCAGGCTTCAGGAAAGCCCCAGCGCCAGCCCCACAAAGTCGGGGGGCAGAGGGAGGCGGAACGCCGCCATCCCGCTGTCTCCCAAAGTTGTTTGGAGGCTGACGGCGGGGAGACCCCGCCGCCAGCCCCGCAAGCTCTGGGGACAGTAGGGAGGCGCAGCGCGTCTTCCCGCTGTCCCCAGACCTGATCTGAAGGCAGGCAGTGGGGAGAAGAGCGCTTCTCCCCGCTGCCTGCCCCACAAGCTCCGGGGACAGCTGGGAGACGCAGCGCGTCTTCCCGCTGTCCCCAGACCTGGTCTGAAGGCGGGCAGCGGGGAGAAGAGCGCTTCTCCCCACTGCCTGCCCCGCAAGCTCCGGGGACAGCTGGGAGGTGCAGCGCGTCTTCCTGCTGTCCCCGGACCTGATCTGAAGGCGGGCGGCGGGGAGAAGAGCGCTTCTCCCCGCTGCCTGCCCCACAAGCTCCGGGGACAGCTGGGAGGCACAGCGCGTCTTCCCGCTGTCCCCGGACCTGATCTCAAGGCGGGCAGCGGGTAGAAGAGCGCTTCTCCCCATTGTCTGCACCACAAGTTCCAGGGACAGCGGGGAGACGCAGCGCGGACCTGGTCTGAGGGCGGGCTGCGGGGAGAAGAGCGCTTCTCCCCGCTGCCGGCCCCACAAGCGCCTGGGGGGGGAAAAATTTTTTTTTTCTTTATTTCTCCCTAAAAAAACTTGATGCGTCCTATGGGCCGGTGCGTCCTATGGGGCGAAAAATACGGTATATACAGTGGTGCCTCGGGTTATAGACGCTTCAGGTTACAGACTCCGCTAACCCAGAAATAGTAGCTCGGGTTAAGAAAATGAAAGGACTTCAGTTTTTCTGTCCTGTAGCTACACATGATATTCATTCCTTAAGATTCCACCATTCTATCTTCCACAAACCAGTATTTTTTTTTCCAATCTTCAAATCCAGGTATTACAAGACCATTTCCTCTTTCACGCAAAAGGTGCATAAGAAATTTCCAATCCTTAACAAGCGTCAGAAAAGATTTTCTCCAATTAAACATGTGAACTTTGCCATCTCAGCCAAGTCCAATTGTTTTATCAATCAATCAATCAATCAATCGTTTTATCAACTATTCTTCTATAATGGGTGGGGCTGTGTCTTTCGGAATGTTGCAGATGTTCATCTGAGTAGCACGAACATGTGTGACAGGGTTGCATGCTCTGCTCCAAATCTTCCCAATCTTTAAACCCTTGCAAGGTGCAATTGCATGTGTGTTCTTCGCACAAGTTCCTCTTTTGTGGCTCAGCACAGAGGAGGTGCATTGGCAGAATGCTTATGTGCTGACCCAGCAAAGCACCTAGTCGGCTGCATTAATGCGGCACAGTTTCTTTAGCTGAGCCATGCCAAAAAGTAGCAAACCTGGTGTGCAATGCCATTGCCTTTGTGTGGATCATAGCCAGAGTCAGGCCCTAAACCTGCCTCTTACATTTGCAATAGAATTCCAAGGTTCCTTTAAAAATGCAAAAATGACTCATAAGTGGAGTATGCAATGAGGAAATTAGGGAAATAACCAGAAGGATTTGTGAATGAAGCGTTTCCTCCCAGATGCAGTCTTCACCAGAAGGCAGCGTAAATCATTAACATGTGCCTGAAATGCACACGTGGTCCAAATGACAAAAACAAACCTCCTGTCCTTTGCTAATAAGGGAAAGCAATATATTTTAGCTTAGTTTTAATTGCTGTGGGATATGAAGCAAGGGAAGTATTTTAAGACGATTACATTGCGTGCTCTTTTATGTGGGCCGCTTTCTGAATTCCATTTCCCCCCCACCTCTTTCCCACAAAGTATCGTGTTATGGGGAGCGATTATTCAGTAACTGGGTTTGTTGACATTGGCGACTAAATGGCCCATCTCTCAATATATAGTGAGAAGCAGCTGCCTGCAGAGATGATTGGGACTGGGATTATGGAAGCTAGAAATGGGGAAATCTCAGCTTGTCCCTCCATGCTGATTTCAGATTCAAGCATACCTTGTGGATACACATCAATTTGCCCCAATGGCAAATAGCAGCTTCCAGCAGTGGGGAGCAGGGGGCATGACATGGAATTGAAATGGTTAAATTCCACTCTGGTTGAGGCAGCCACTTCCTGTAACATCATGGTGGTAGCAATGGCACCCGGTCATGGAGTAAGAGGAGGTGGTCATGGAGGTGGTGGCTGGGGCGACAGGTGGGGCCTGAACCACACCAACGCAGGTGTCAGGGACTGGGCTGAAGGGGACGAAACGGAGGAGGAATGGTGGAGATCGCCCCCCCCCCCTTCTCCTGAAGCTTCCAGAGAAGAGGAAGGCAGTATAGTGGTGCCTTGGTTCTCAAACACCTTGGTTCTCAAACGCTTTAGTTCCCAAACGCTGAAAACCCGGAAGTAAGTGTTCCGGTTTTTAAACGTTTTTTGGAAGCTGAACGTCTGATGCAGCTGTTGGCTATTGTTTCCGGGGTGCCTGCACCAATCAGAAGCTGCACCTTGGTTTTCGAACATTTTGGAAGTCAAACGGACTTCTGGAACGGATTAAGTTTGGCACCTTTGGTATTTATTTTGTGTTTTTGAGGCTTTTTGGGTTACTTTGTTTTTGTGATGTGTGGAACCCAGTTCAGCTATGGAAATGGATAAAAGCCCCCCATCCAAACATTGACTATCATCAGTGCAGGTAAGAAAAAATTATAATTTTAATTTTTATCATCTACAATACCGTATTATTTATTTTATATTATAGTACATTGATTATTGTTTTCATTTTATGGATCAATGGTCTCATTAGATAGTAAAAATTCATGTTAAATTGCTGTTTTAGGGGTTGTTTTTAAAAGTCTGGAATTTTTTTCCATTTTTTCCCACAGGCCTTCCCATCTCTAGTCAAGAGACAGAGATGAGACAAGCCACATTTCAACATTTCAGTGTAGCATAGTATAGTACCATTAAAAAAAATTTTTGGGGAGTATATGGATACATACCTTTTCAAATTAAGAGCAAGAGCATCAAGTGATACTGAGAACGATCCTAACGTTCATCCCCAATGTATTTCTTATCAATAAAAAAATTGGTGTGCCACAAGCAAACTTTTATTCTGAAAGTGTGGCCCACAGAATAATACAGTTTGAGAACCACTGCTTTAAAGTTAGACTAGACCTGCCAGACCTGCAAATGTATTATGAGGCAGCCTGTTTTTGTTGGTTAAAAGAATGAATTACATTGGATAATGCAGTGTGATGGCCTGGGATTCCGAGTCTGAGAGCGATCCGGAGGAATCCCAGCCGGCACAGGAGTCCCCGCCTCCAGGGCCGGCTGAACTGGGGCAAGGCCTAGATGCTGAGGAACCTCAAGAGCAGGCACCAGGTGAAACCATTCTGGCCCCAGAGGTGCTGGAAGACTCAGTGGCTACAGGTGAGCCTCCCCCGGGGCCCAGTAACCCTTCGGCCTCTCCTGATCTGCAGAGGCTTAGGGCAGAGAGGCGAAGGGAACTGGTGTCTCCCAGGAGGAGTGCTCGCCTTAAGGCCAAGAGAGGCGGGGCTTCTGGGGGCCGGGACCGCCCCCGGCCTTAGAAGAAGATAAAGGTCAGGCAGCCTGGTCCCAGGTTGCGGGAGCAACGTCGTTGTGGAGTACCTGCTTTACCCAGTCCTTGATCTGCACTCCCAGTGTGCCTGTTCCTCGCTCGGCTTCCTGTTCCTGTTCCTCGCCTGGACTCCTGCTTCTGCCCTACCAGTGTTCCTGTTCCTCGCCTGGCTTCCTGCTTCTGCCCTACCAGCGTTCCTGTTACCCCGCCCGGCTCCCTGTCTCGGACCTCGCGTCTCATCTAGTGATCGTCTACCCTGCTAGAGACTCTGGACTGATCTTGGGCTACGGTAATAGTACCTTATCCCCCCTGGGACCAGCACATGCAGACATCCTGGACTTAGATGGTCATGACTTAAAATTTGACTGGAGGGGAGAGTGCTCTTGTGCTCAGATCCTGCTTGTGAGTTTCCCACACTTGGCCACTGTGAGAACAGGATGCTGGACTAGATGGGAAATCGGCCTGATCCAGACGTCTCATCTTATCTTCCTAAAATGTCATTGTTAAGACCAATTGCATAGGCCCTTCCCAACTGATCGGTGCTGATTTGGGGGAGGCCCTTCTGATTAGCTTTGCCCACTAAGTTGCCATATTCAGATACAGTGGTACCTCGGGTTACATACGCTTCAGGTTACATACGCTTCAGGTTACAGACTCTGCTAACCCAGAAATAGTGCTTCTGGTTAAGAACTTTGCTTCAGGATGAGAACAGAAATCGTGCTCTGGCGGTGCGGCAGCAGTAGGAGGCCCCATTAGCTAAAGTGGTGCTTCAGGTTAAGAAGAGTTTCAGGTTAAGTACAGACCTCCGGAATGAATTAAGTACTTAACCCGAGGTACCACTGTACTTAACGTGGCAACACACGATTTTCTCACTGGAAAAGAGTTATCACACCACTTCAGGACATGCTATGTCCTTCTCAAAAATCTGTGGAACAACAAGTCACTGTCAGCATGGACATACAGCAATTTGAGAATTTGGACAGTAAAAATAAATAAATGGCACATATGTGCCTTTCTGTTGTGTCTAATGACTGGTGATTAATCCACCAATATGTTGGTTGTCAGCATAGTTAATATGACTATGTCTAATGGGATGCGTTAATATCATCATCTGAAGTATGCTTGCAACAAGCTTTATGGTAAATTAATCACCAGTCATTAAAATCCACAGGAATACACATACACAGTTTCTGTCCAAGAAATAATTAATATCCAGATTTTCAGACTGCTGCATGTTTGTGCTGGAGAACAGTTGAATTCCAGCTTCAGAGAGGTGTTAAAGAGCCTCTCACAGAAAAAACTGGCAACCTTATAACACAGAGAAAATAAGTTTAAAAGTTTGCATGCAGCACCACATGAATGACCCTGAAGACTTAAGCAATATGTAGAAGTTCCATCTGCTTGATTCAGATTTTATGTTAAAAGTGTGGGATAAATCATCTTCGAGTTGCTAAGATGGCAACTCTATGGTTAAGACCACAGAGTAAGCTGTCCAGCCAGACTTAGCTAGGTCACATCCACCCACCTCCGGAGGAAGGGTTATCAAACCCTTTGTTCATTTCCATTTTCTTTTTGAACTGACTAGTAAGGATGTCTAAACTGAATGCCCCAAGCTTAGGCAAGCTTAGCCTGCCATTTTTGTGTTTCTATACAGATAATTTGGAAACTAAGTTGTACGCCAGCTCCCTCGGCCAATAAAGCGAGATGAGCGCCACAACCCCAGAGTCGGTCACGACTGGACCTAATGGTCAGGGGTCCCTTTACCTTTTAAATGAATATTGTAAAACAGAATTTTTTAAAAAAAGAAATTATATACAAAAAGAAATTAAAAATGCAAGGTTCAGCAGAGCTACATATGAGAGAATAACTTGCAAGTATATCTTTAAGAGGCTGCTCTCATCCTTGATCCATGTGATAATTATCCTTGGGATCCCCAAAGACATCGGGTTATGTAGTTAACTCATCAACACGAGCCTTGTTCTACGACAGCTGCTGAGTCAGGACCGACTGCGATAGAGTTTCTGTTTACAGGCAAAATACAAAGTTGAAGGGGCAAGCCAAAGACATCTCAGTTCATCTGTGATGTGGGGCGTTGGGTGGGACACACTGAGTTCTAAAATGTCTTCTAGCAGGACTTGAATTAGAAGTGTCTTGTAGCTGACATAAGTTATTCCTCTTCCAATTCCTTTTTTGGTAGGGACTACTGTCGAGCGACTTGCAGCTATGTACCCTCTGCTATCTCAAAGAGATATATCTGCAGTATGTTAAGTGCACATCATATGGCAAAAAGTGAATTCAAAAGGCAATCCATTTGGTCAAAGGGAATGGCACATGGAGTTTAACAGAGCTGAGACAATTCATTGAGTTTTAACATTCATTTCAAATTAAGTGCTAAGGAAATGGGTCTTACAGTGTCATTAAAATAAGAAAAGCCCTTTATGAAGTTAAGATGTATGCTACTTTTTAAAAAAATAAGATCCGGGGGAATAATGATTAAAGTATTTAAGAATAACATTGGAAGCCAAAGTAGCAGGATATGTTTTCTAGTAACAAGGAGGAGCTTCTGTGATTCATGTATATTGGAAATATATACAATTTTTAAAGCTCTGTTGGGAAATGATTTGATTTTATGTTTGTGGGACTAGCATTGTTTGGGTTTCTTAACATAGCTGTAAAGCATTGGTAATCTTCAAAAATTATAATTATGCATGTCACAGAGAAAGTGGATGAAGGAAATTTTTTCTCCCACTCTCATAACACGAGAACTCAAGGAAAGTTAATGACGCTGACTGTTGGAAGATTCTAGGCATTATTCCAACTCATTCGCCCAGAAGACAGTGATGGCCACCAACCTGGATGGCTTAAACAGAGAATTGGATAAAAGGATCCAGCAGCCTCTTCTTATGTACGTATGGTGAAATTGAAGTTTTTCAAAATGAGTGTCAGGAGATTGTCCCTCTATAGGATTTTTGAGCTACAGAGTTTGTAGAACTATGTATTCAAAGTCTTGGGAAAGGGACACAGGTGGCACTGTGGTCTAAACCACTGAGCCTCTTGGGCTTGCTGATCAGAAGGTCAGCTGTTCAAATCCCCATGAAAGGGTGAGCTCCTGTTGCTCTGTCTCAGCTCCTGCCAACCCAGCAGTTCGAACGCACACCAGTGCAAGTAGATAAATAGGTACCACTGCGGCAGGAAAGTAAATGGCATTTCCGTGCACTCTGGTTTCTGTCAGGTGTTCCGTTGTGCCAGAAGCGGCTTAGTCCTGCTGGCCACATGACCCAGAAAGCTGTCTGTGGACAGACACCAGCTCCCTTGGCCTGAAAGCAAGATGAGCGCCGCAACCCCATAGTCGCCTTTGACTGAACTTAACCGTCTAAGGGTCCTTTACCTTTACCTTGGAACAGCATGAATCTAGGAGCAAGACAAAAACTGAACTTTGGGGCTGTCAGTGAGTATATGTATAGCCATGATTTGAGTTATTTATTGAGGACTGCAATCCTATTCCTTTGCACTTTTAAAAACGAATCATTGCTGATTTTATCAATACACTCATATTCTGAATTAGCCGATAGCATTTGATACAAATGGATTACAAGGGAATGGAAAATATAGAATTACAGCTGTAATCGACTAAGTAAGAGAAGAAGGTAAAAAAGGAAATGAGTAACTAGTTAACTGAAGGGTTGCTGAAGAAATAGCAAAATAAGGATGCAGAAAAGGGGAGGCATGGGGAAGTCCGGGAAGTAAGGTTTATGAAAAAGAGGTTTCGAAATTATACATGTTTATATGTTTGTTTGTTTATGTATTGTGTATTGTTTTGTTTTTAATTTGTGTTGGAAAATCAATAAAAATTTAATAAAAAAGAAGAAGATACAAATGGATTAAACACCATTAACCTTTGATATTTTGTTATACAGCCGGCACGCTTGAATTCTTCTCATCCCAACTTCTCGGTTATTTTCTTCTCGGTGGCATGTGTTTTTGTTGGGTTAGCAGCCCCACAAGCTGCACATGTTGTGCGTTTGCCTCTGTGTGTTTTTTGGTGTGGCATATTCGACGTTAGTAACATTGCAATCACATAAGTCAAGTTCCAACTCTTCGGCTGTATACTCACTTGCTAACAATACTAGTGGCTTTGACGAAGCGATACCAAAATATCTCATGCTGTGGCCAGTTGCTATATGCGTGGTTAGCAAGTTTTTGCTCAGCCAGCACAGCACACACAGGTGTGAGCAGTGCCTTCTGGGAAAGTTGTGACCTCATACTCTTATTTGGAGGAGGCCCTCTGTGGTTGAAACTGAATCTCTCACCTGTTAGGTCCAGAATAGATGCATTGACCATTACTACACTGTGCAGAGAGGGCATCTCAAATACTTTCCAGCCGATGAACATTTGGCCATATCTTCTGTGCATTTAGATGGGTGCAGTCCCTTTAAAGTTTCACGGCTTCTCTATCAGAGGTTTAGATTACATGCTATTTGGTCTTCCAAACACGAAAGTGTCAGGAGACCAAACTTAAGTCACATGAGCAGCGGATCTTATTGACATTCAAGTGTTTTCCATAATACTGTCTAAGCATGAGACATAACAATCATGCATTAGATAAAGCCAAGTACCAGAAAGATAGTATTTCATTGACAATATAACATCATTCTCCCCACCTGCGATTAATAATAATAATAATAATAATAATAATAATAATAATAAATCTATACCCCACTCATCTGGCTGGGTTTCCCCAGCCACTCTGGGCGGCTCTCAACAGAATATTAAAAACACGATAAAACATCAAACATTAAAAACTTCCCTAAACAGGTTTGCCTTCATATTTCTGGTATTCAAAGGGATACTGACTCCAGCGCTGAAAGCAGAACATAGCCATTGTGGAAGAAATATGGAGCAGTGCTGTTGTGCTCATGTCCTGCTTAATAATAATAATAATAATAATAATAATAATAATAATACCTTTATTGTTCAATGTACAGGGGACACGGGTGGCGCTATGGGTTAAACCACAGAGCCTAGGACTTGCCGATCAGAAGGTCGGTGGTTCGAATCCCCGCGACGGGGTGAGCTCCCATTGCTCGGTCCCTGCTCCTGCCAACCTAACAGTTCGAAAGCACAAAGTGCAAGTAGATAAATAGGTACCTCTCCAGCAGGAAGGTAAAAAGCATTTCTGTGCACTGCTCTGGTTCGTCAGAAGCAGCTTAGTCATGCTGGCCACATGACCCGGAAGCTGTATGCCGGCTCCCTCGGCCAATAAAGCGAGATGAGCGTCACAACCCCAGAGTCATTCACGACTGGACCTAACAGTCAGGGGTCCCTTTACCTTTACCTTTACCTTTACCTTTACCTTTACCTTTGTCAATGTACAACCTGTGTACAATGAAATTAACCGAGCCTCCTCCCTCCCACAAACACTCAATCTCATTGTCGCACAACACACCAACCCCGAAAGTGAGTTGCACTATATTATTTTCCATTCAGCAGCCTGACAGCCCACGGATAGAAACTGTTTTTTAGCCTGTTGGTACGACTTATACTTCTATATCTCCAGCCTGAGGGTAGAAGATTAAAGAGTTGCTGGCCGGGGTGTGAATCGTCCCTGAGAATTTTTCTTGCTCTCCTAAGGCATCAGTCCCTTGCAATGTCATCTAGTGGGCTCAGGGGACAGCCCATGATATCATGGGCTGTGTTCACCACCTTCTGTAAAGACTAATCTTAAACCCCACCCACTTGGCTGGGTTGCCCCAGTCACTCTGGATGGCAGCTTCCAGCATATACAAAAACATAGTGTCAGGGAACTGCCATCGGAGCCTGGAGAGGAGGTAAGGCTCCCCAACTATGCAGGAGAAGGGACCAGCAGGGGGAGAGAGAACACTTCCTTTGAGGAAGGAAATAGGAGTAACACCAGGAAGCAAGGGGGAACTGCAGAGAGAGGGCTCCAAGACTCTTCCACAGAGACCAGCGGGGAGAGCACAGGACCTCCGTTGGGCATGCCCACTCTGCGCAGGAGACTTGCACGCAGGGAGGCGAGGAGGAGACTTGGTGTCAAAGAGTTTCTATGTTGGAAGAAGTTCAGGAAACGCCCACTGACGGATTCTGCCAGCGACTGACACAGCCAGTGTCAGAAAGGGCTGTCCAGCCAGGGAAAGGTTTAGCCAGGCTACGTTGCCTAGAACAGTAGCACCCTTTACGCACAAGCAACCCCCAACATCCTTTACACATAGTAAAACATCAAGCATTAAAAACCTCCATATACAGGACTACACATTCAGATGTCTTCTAAAGATTGTATTTATCTCCTTGATATCTGCTGGGAGGGTGTTCCACAGGGTGGGAGCCACTACCAAGAAGGCCCTCTGCCTGGTTCCCTGTAGCTTCATGTCTCGCAGTGAGGGAACTGCCAGAAGGCCCTCAGAGCTGGACCTCAGTGTCCGGGCTGAACGATGGGGGTGGAGGTGCTCCTTCAGGTCTACAGGGCTGAGGCGGTTTAGGGCTTTAAAGGTCAGCACCAACACTTTGAATTGTGTCTTTCAGGATGGGTGTTATATGGTCCCAGTGGCCGCTCCCTGTTACTATAGGCACCATGAGTTTCCCATAGACATCTGGTTGGCCACTGTGAGAAAAAGATGCTGGACAAGATAGGCCAATGACCAGAAGGTTCCTGGTGTGATGCACTCCCTTTATTATAGGCCAAATTTGATTTATTTCCAGCAAAACTGGTGTGTTTTGTTAACTAAACCTGAACAGAAAAAGAAGGTAGGGCAATAGGAAACGTCGAGAAGAGAAAGCCCAGTTTATTGCTAAAAGCTGTGCACTCAAAAAAGTAACATTTCATCGGCGTGATCCATATATTATTCAAGGAAGTTCCTGGCAGAATACACAAGCTTCCTTTACAAGTCACTGAAGCTCATTAACTCTCTTCGCACACACTTGCCATCTGGCTGCACTTATGAGATATTATTGCCAATGTGCCTCATAGTCTGTGACAACCCTCAGTCTGTAGATGAAAACGAAGTGGGACCTTATGCCATCTAATTTCTCTGAAACAAGTTGGCACCTTCTGATTCTTCTTCAAATGCCCTGTAGGGGGGAAAACCCTAACATTTTCTAACGTTAATGGCAAGCAAAAAAATATGCATTATGCTTGTTTGTTTGTTTGTTTGTTTGTTTGTTTTCTTCATTCAAAAGGACACTTAACAACGGGAACAGCCCAAGACTGGGAAGGTGGCATCCCCTCCCATATATAGATAGATGATAGATAGATAGATAGATAGATAGATAGATAGATAGATAGATAGATGATAGATAGATAGATTAGATAGATAGATAGATAGATAGATAGATAGATAGATAGATAGATATAGATAGATAGATAGATAGATAGATAGATAGATAGATAGATAGATGATAGATAGATAGATGATAGATAGATAGATAGATAGATGATAGAGATAGATAGATAGATAGATAGATAGATAGATAGATAGATAGATAGATGATAGATAGATAGATTAGATAGATAGATAGATAGATAGATAGATAGATAGATATAGATAGATAGATAGATAGATAGATAGATGATAGATAGATGATAGATGATAGATGATAGATAGATAGATAGATAGATAGATAGATAGATAGATAGATAGATGATAGAGATAGATAGATAGATAGATAGATAGATGATAGATAGATAGATAGATAGATAGATGATAGATAGAGATAGATAGATAGATAGATAGATAGATAGATAGAGATAGAGATATATAGATATAGATATAGATATAGATATAGATATAGATATAGATATAGATATAGATATAGATATAGATATAGATATAGATATAGATATAGATAGATATATTTTTCTTGGTTTCTCTTATTTCAAATAAATCCTTTTAATACACACTGGAATACTGCAAAGGTAAGGGGGGATGTTAGCTTACGGAGAAACACAGCTCAGGTGTTCAATCTGGCCTCCAGAGACTTCACAACAGGCTCCCAGTATCCTACCCTCCAACATTTCTCTGATGAAAACTGGGACGTCCTAGTCCATCATCATCCTAATTTTATTATTTATACTCTGCCCATCTGTCTGGGTTGTCCCAGCCACTCTGGGCGGCTTCCAACACATATAAGGTAAAGGAACCCCTGACCATTAGGTCCAGTCGTGACCGACTCTGGGGTTGCGGCGCTCATCTCGCTTTATTGGCCGAGGGAGCCGACGTACAGCTTCCGGGTCATGTGGCCAGCATGACTAAGCCGCTTCTGGCGAACCAGAGCAGCGCACGGAAATGCCGTTTACCTTCCCGCCAGAGCGGTACCTATTTATCTACTTGTACTTTGAGGTGCTTTCGAACTGCTAGGTTGGCAGGAGCAGGGACTGAGCAACGGGAGCTCACCCCGTCACGGGGATTCGAACCGCCAACCTTCTGATCAGCAAGTCCTAGGCTCTGTGGTTTAACCCACAGTGCCACCCGCTTCCCTTTCCAACACATATAAAAACATAATAAAACATTAAACACTGAAAAACTTCCCGATACACAACTACTTTCAGATGTCTTCTAAAGGTTGTATAGTTACTTCTCTCCTTGGCTTGGAGGTTGCATAATTCCATAATTCCAAATGCCGACTCCCTCTGCCTAAAAGCGAGATGAGCACCACAACCCCGTAGTCGCCTTTGACTGGACTTAACCATCCAGGGGTCCTTTACCTTTTTACCTATTTATGCTTCCTGTATCTATTCTTATGCTATATTCTTATGTCTTTATTGTTATGTTCTGTAAATTATGCTCTTAATGTTGTATACCACTCTGAGATCTTTGGATAAATGGCAGTATATAACTGGAAAGAATAAGAATAAGTGCTATTCTTCTAGAAAATAAGGTGCCAGAACTTACCATGAACATCTCACTCGTTCTCTGAGAATGGCAATGGTGCCCACCTGAGAGGTGCCAGAACCCTAATAATAATAATAATAATTAATAATATCTTCACTTTGGCAATGATGAGTTTCTTCTTTTCATCAGCAATGGATCCATTCCACAGAACTGGAGCTTATAAGACGGGCCTTCTGAAAAGTCAACAAGTCCATCTGTGAACCAGCAAATAAATTGATTCAATTCTGTATCATCTCCAGGAAATGTGCCCGCGAGGTCAGCTGGGGAGACGTTGTCATTTAGCCAGCACCAGGCACTGCATGCGAGTGAGCCTTCGCATAGTGACCTTTCCTCCATCCCGAGCACTGAACATTCTTTCCACAGTCTGGTACGTGTGACTGCATGGTTAACTCTGTGACAGCGCGAGAACATTAAGTGGGTGTCAGTGACTAATGATAACTTGTCTTCAGGCTTTTATTTTCGTGAGTCCTGTTCTGTGCACACACGTTAACAGCTGTAAGCCTGTCTGGTGAATGTTGTCACTGCGGCACTTTGTTTGTGGGCTTGCTTCTTCTTCATCATCTTTGGCAATCACTCACACCTGAGTAAGGTTGTCTTCCATTGACTGTGGAGTGACTGTGGAGACTTCCATGAACACTGTCTTAACAGTGAGTCCACAAGTGACTGTGGAGACTGTGGATTCTGGATCCACACGTCCTTCCACAGTGGGAACAGAGGTTTCCAGGCAGGAGTTGATCGTGGTGAGGGTTTGCCAAACGTGCCTCCCTCTTAGAACATTTCTTCCTTTCATCCTGATTTTGAGCGTCTTCAAAGTCCATGACACCTTTGGTAAAGGCTGTTCTCCAACTGGAGCGCTCACAGGCCAGTGTTTCCCATTTGTCGGTGTTTATACTATATTTTTTTAGATTTGCCTTGAGAGAGTCTTTCAACCTCTTTTGTTGACCACCAGTATTACGCTTTCTATTTTTAAGTTCGGAATAGAGTAGTTGCTTGGAAGATGATAATCAGGCATCCGTACAACATGACCAGTCCAATGAAGTTGATGTTGAAGAATCATTGCTTTGACACTGGTGATTTTTGCTTCTTCCAGTGATGATCCAGTGAGTGAATGCGGATTTGTAGTACAGTGGTACCTCGGGTTAAGTACTTAATTCGTTCCGGAGGTCTGTACTTAATCTGAAACTGTTCTTAACCTGAAGCACCACTTTAGCTAATGGGGCCTCCTGCTGCTGCCGCGCCGCTGGAGCACAATTTCTGTTCTCATCCTGAAGCAAAGTTCTTAACCTGAAGCACTATTTCTGGGTTAGCGGAGTCTGTAACATGAAGCATATGTAACCTGAAGCGTATGTAATCCGAGGTACCACTGTACTCTTATCACATGCATGATCCTTCTGAAGGTTTGAGTTTCATTTGTCCAATCTAGTCAACATTACCAGGAAGCACATTCATGGCCAGATGCAACCAATCGGTTGCTAAAATTGTAATGGCAACAATGCACAAAGGCATAGGGAAACTGGTAAAAGTGTGTCTTGTCTGTGCTGTGTGATGCAGTGCAGGAATTTGGGCCAAAGAATACAAAATAAAATAGGTACATTGCTACTTTACCTCCCAACTGCTCTCCTTTTTTTAAGGAGCTATCAGATTCATAGAACTCTTGATCGGTAATAATATAAAGGAGCTGCGAGAGCCATGCCATGACTGCCCAAATCTCGATTTAGAGGACATATTCCTCAGCTTGGAGTTTCTGCAGAGCTGGGAAATGGAGCTGGAAGCTGCAGCTAAAGAGACTATGAAGTGCACCAGGCCAAAAGTATTGCTCCATTTACTAGGCAAGGTTGCCAGACTTCTAATATTTATATCGAGCCTGTCTCACACAAAAACATCATGCCTGGCATTTGCAGAGAGGTCAGCGCCCTGTGCAGATTCTCTCAAAGTGATTTACAATCGTAGATCCTCATGGAAGGAAGTATGTGTCAGGAGTGCGTGCAGCAGCCAGGCCCTGTGACTGGTAGGGCCTTGCAGGATCGGGGCCTTCCTGAGTTTGGCCTGGAAGGGCAAACAAACAGACGGCCAGACAGAAAGGCAGGAGCTGGGTCCGAGCAACGGGAGCTCACCCCGTTGCGGAGATTCGAACCGCCGACCTTCTGATTGGCAAGTCCTAGGCTCTGTGGTTTAACCCACAGCGCCACCAGCATTTTCCCTTAGACATCCCTATTTTCATCGGAGAAATGTTAGAGGGTATGTGATCCTTATACCTTGGGTTCAAATGAATGACGGTTGCTTATATACATGCATCTGGCTACATTGGAGTCTATCGTCCATAGCTTCTTTGCCTTCTTCCCCATTGCTTCTGCTGCTTTTGTGCAAAGCAAGAAAGCAGTTGAAAGAAAATGCCCCCCCCTTTTTTTTTGCTCCAGCAAAGATAATCCTCTAGGTTATCCAACCTGTTTTATCCATGAATGTGAATTTCTGTGTAGTCACAAAGCCAATGCCCTTGAAAGCTCTCTGTCAGGATTAGGGCACCTTCCAGATGTTGCTAGACTACAAATCCCATCATCCCCCACCAGTGTGGCCAATGGTCAGGGATGATGGCAGTTGTAGTCCAACGACATCTGAAGGCCACCATGTTGGCTACCTCTGCTGTGATACATTTGCTCACAAGGCCTCGCTCATAGTAGGAGGCCGGCCTGAATTGGCCGGTTTCGAAGCCCGGATTCTGTTGCGAGTGAAAAAAGAAGTCTGGTGGAAATTCAGTGGGAGGCAAATGGCAAAGATGCCTGCGAGAGGATTTGGAAGAGCAGTGGCAATTTTGGAAATTTTCTGGAGGTATCTAATGAGGGCGGTCCCTTATGGCTTCTTTACTTCTGCATCTCTCACCTGACCCCCCACAACACTACAGTGCCAGGCGAATTCAATTCACTAAGAAGCAAATCCTGCTGTGTTTAACAGAGCTTACTCCAAACTAAGGGTCTGTGAGATTGCAGCCAAATGATACGAATGAAGCCGCCAAATGTAAGAAAAGTCATACTTTTCTTACATGCCCTCCAAGCTTTCTCTGATGAAAATGTTGTTGTTGTTGTTTAGTCGTTTAGTCGTGTCCGACTCTTCGTGACCCCCTGGACCAGAGCACGCCAGGCACTTCTGTCTTCCACTGCCTCTCGCAGTTTGGTCAAACTCATGCTGGTAGCTTCAAGAACACTATCCAACCATCTCGTCCTCTGTCATCCCCTTCTCCTTGTGCCCTTCATCTTTCCCAACATCAGGGTCTTTTCCAGGGAGTCTTCTCTTCTCATAAGGTGGCCAAATTATTGGAGCCTCAGCTTCAGGATCTGTCCTTCCAGTGAACACTCAGGGCTGATTTCCTTCAGAATGGATAGGTTTGATCTTCTTGCAGTCCATGGAACTCTCAAGAGTCTCCTCCAGCACCATAATTCAAAAGCATCAATTCTTTGGCGATCAGCCTTCTTTGTGGTCCAGCTCTCACTTCCATACATCACTACTGGGAAAACCATAGCTTTAACTATATGGACCTTTGTTGGCAAGGTGATGTCTCTGATGAAAATAGGAACGCCATATTCTAGTATTAGTATTAGTATAGTGGTACCTTGGTTCTCAAATTTAATCCGTTCTGGGAGTCTGTTCAACTCACAAAATGGTTTGAAAACCAAGGTGCAGCTTCGGACATTTGGCTTCCTAAAAACATTCACAAACCAGGACATCACTTCCGGGTTTGTGATGTTCCGGAGCCGATTTGTTCGACTACCACTGTATACAGTATTAGTATTATTTTATTTATGCACCACTCATCTGACTGGGTTGCCATCCACTCTGGGCAGCTTCCAACATATATAAAAACATAATAAAACATTAAACATTAAAAAACTTCCCTATACAGAGCTGCCTTCAGATGTCTTTGAAAGGTTGCATGGTTACTTATCTCACTGAATTGGGAGTCGGATATCTCCATACCCTCCAACATTTCTCCAATGAAAAAAGGGATGTCCTAAGGAGAAGGGGGGACACGGGTGGTGCTGTGGGTTAAACCACAGAGCCTAGGACTTGCCGATCAGAAGGTCGGCAGTTCGAATCCCTGCGATGGGGTGAGCTCCCGTTGCTCAGTCCCTGCTCCTGCCCACCTAGCAGTTCGAAAGCACGTCAAAGTGCAAGTAGATAAATAGGTACTGCTCTGGCGGGAAGGTAAACGGCATTTCCATGCACTGCTCTGGTTCACCAGAAGTGGCTTAGTCATGCTGGCCACATGACCCAGAAGCTGTACGCTGGCTCCCTCGGCCAGTAAAGTGAGTTGAGCGCCACAACCCCAGAGTCGGTCACGACTGGACCTAATGGCCAGGGGTCCCTTTACCTTTACCTTTAAGGAGAAGGGGGACATTCTGGGATCAAACCAATCTGGGACGTTTCCTGGAATATACGGACACTTGGAGGGTCTGTTCTTGCTGATAGAATAGGCCTGAAAGAAGCATGATAGCATCAGTTTACTCCTGCAGTAACTTTAGCAGCAAAATCCTTCTCTTTTGGCCACACTGCCAATAAATTTGTAATTTACTCCCATGTCTCACCTTCTGAGCTGAAGCACTTTCATACTGGAATAAACGAATCCTGTTTGAGAGGGTAGAGGTGAATGCACTATACGTTTCAATTACATGTGTGTTCATTAAAAGAGTCCCACACTATAATTAGTTACATAACTTTTATGGGAGGTGCTAGATTGCCCTAGATCAGCCGGAATCAAGTTATATGAGGGTAAAGGTCTAAGCCAGTTGACTACAAGTCCCTTGAGATGTTTTTAATGATGTTCATGTGTAGTCTGTCCTTAGGCAGAATTCTTCTAATTCCTTCTTTATCTTTTTTTGTTATCTATTGTCTGCAGCACTTTGTCTGAGACACTTGGACCAGCACGGTTATTTATCCTATGGTTACATGCCTCTCAATACTTTCCTCAGCTGAATGTGTCTGTACGGCACAGAATGTGCCCAAATAATTGCTTCCAAATTAGTTCGTCTCGTACATTTCTCCATGGCCATCTAAATATTCATAATTGAAGTCTTTATTTTGTTTGTTTTTTTGAGACACAAGAAAAAACATGGCTGTGCTTCTTTATCTGTGGTTTCACTGCAACTTACGTCATTATATTCATTAGAGAATATCACTTGCATCATTACATATCTATTGTGTTCCAAAGAAGGCCAAAATTACAGAGGGGCCTCTGCCCAGTTTCAGGATTGCTAGGTTCCAATATAAATCTTTGTGATTTCCCCCCACTCTTTGGTCTTCTTGGCTTGTATGAAGGGATGCTGTGACCCTTCCATTTGCTCCAGCCACCAATAAATACTTGGGGGTGAAGGTTTGGTTCATGAAAGTACATCGAAGGCTGTGGAATGAAACAAGAACAATAATGACAGCTAGGGCTTTTCCCCCCTGGGGGTTCTCAAGGGTATAAAGCAGTGCTTTTTGGGGGGTGGGGAGCGCAGAGATACCCATACCCCTAAACATTTTGTGAATCTAAGTTTGGCCGCATTGAGGGGCAGTATTTCAATATGAGTAGGAAAATGAGAGTACCTCTAAACATATTTTTAGGGGGGAAAGCACTGGTATAAAGTACCGGCAACTTTTTATTTCAAATGTTAAAAGTGTGGCACTTACTGTAAAAACTTCATGGTGAGTACCGGCACCATTTTTCCTAAAAAGAAGCACTGATAATAGTTAACATAGAAACTGATGTAATAATAATAAATTGTGTCCTCCCTAAAAGAGGGCACGTGTTGCGGTGAGACCTGGAGACTGACCTCCTGGTTGTGGGTGGGTCTATTGGACAGCCACAACACCTGATTGGTAGGTCTCTCATTGCTGGGTGTAATCTGGCCAATGGGGTGCAGTCTAAATGGATCGAGGGACCTATATAAACCCATGCACATGACCCAGAGCTTCCTCTTTCAGCTCGTGCATCGGAACACACAAACATCTCTCCCTACTTTTAGGGCATTTTGCAATTGACCTTACAATGCCGTCGTGTGTCGTCTGTCGTTGGGACAGGGGCATGGCAGGAATTTTCCCCGCTTGGCTGATTGGCTGTTGCCATTTGGGTTTCGCCTGCCACGTAGCAAATTGTCACAACTTGTAAGGTTGCGGATAGGCTCTGGTTCAAGTCATAGGGATGGGAGAACGCTCTTGCCATCCCTACATGAAGGGTATTCCGTTAAAGGAATCCAGAGACTCAACTTGGTTTGGTGAACCCCTGAAAGGGGGTTGTGCCCATGCCTGAGTCCAGGGGAGCATCTGGGGAGAGAACAGAGTCTGTTCCCAGGCTTTTCACCTGCCTCAGGTGTTCACCCTTGGCTGACCTATGATAGAACTCTGGGTCAGCGCTGCCTGCAAATGGGGAGGGAGCTAGTTGAACCAGAGCCTATGCAACCAGTCACTTTTCTGTAATCAATAAAGTTGTGGCCTAAAAACAAAAATTTGAGTAAAATGTGTCTTTATTTAAGGGGGAGGTCTCTGGGTCTGAACACCCAATAAAATAATAATAATAATAATAATAATAATAATAATAATAATAATAATAATAATAGTTTTATATGCCGCCCATCTGACTGGGTTGCCCCAGTCACTTTGGGCAGCTCCCAACAAAAATAAATAAATAGCAAAAAGACAAACATTAAAAACCTCCCTGAACAAGGCTGCCTTCAGATGTCTTTTTAAAATTACACATCTGTCGGTAGGGCATTGAACAGGCGAGATTACCGAAAAGGCTCTCTGCCTGGTTCCCTGTAACCTCACCTCTCACAACAAGGGAACCACCAGAAGGCCCTCGGAGCTGGAAGGAAGGAATGAGAGAAGGCCCCCTTTTTCACATGTGGCTACACTGTAATAAAAGATAAATAAATAGCTAATTATATTCAAGCTCCCACATGAATCACGCTGTAGTAAGGGAACACTGTGATTCCATGCAATGGCTTGATATGGAGACATAATGTTCGTGCTGCTCTGCTATTATACGTCAAACTCACATGCACTTTTGAAAGTTAATACCTAATTTGGTAAACACCTGCTGACAGATTGCCTTGGTTCTGCTCCTAAGACCTTAGTACAGCTCGCTGTAGGAATTTGCCTGTTTGTTTGTTTGATTTGTTTCTACTAAGAATGCTGAGCGATTGCACAGGTAGCTTAGCAAAACCAGAGTACCTCACTGCGGGCGACAATGAAGTATGCAACATGTTCTGCTCTTTTTTTCATGGTTTGAGTTTGTGCCTGCAGAATTGCAGGCTTGGCAATGTAAGGAGATGGAATTATTGGTGTGCTTTTGAAAGTCCACAGTGAAGATAGCCCACATATCTGACTCAAAGTCGTAGTCAGGAAGCAAAACTATTCGCTGCATTATTAGTTTATCATTTACCGTATTTTTCACTCTATAAGACGCACCAGACCATAATACGCACCTAGTTTTTGGAGAAGGAAAACAAGAAAAAAAATATTCTGAATCCCAGAAGCCAGAACAGAAAGAGGGATCGCTGCGCAGCGAAAGCAGCGATCCCTCTTGCTCTTCTGGCTTCTGGGATAGCTGCGCAGCCTGCATTCGCTCCATAAGACGCACACACATTTCCCCTTACTTTTTAGGAGAGAAAAAGTGAGTCTTTTTTTTTTTTTTTTAATTTTTTTATTGAGTTTCATTTAATGCATACACATAACACAGGTAAGTAAATATAGAGAAAGAGAGAGGAAAAAAGAAAAATTAAAAAAGAGAAAAAGGTAAGAAAAAAAAACCAGAAAAACAAGGTAACATACAAATTGACTTCCATCCTTCTTGACTCTGGATTCCTAAATTTTTCCAAGATTTTGTCTTTACAGCTGTTGTTATTTAGTACCTTGACACATCGAAAGTTTTATAATAAACCAACTATATTTGGTACGTTTTCATAATTTCCTTCTATATATGTCATAAATTTAGCCCAATCATCCCTTAACTTTGTATTCTTTTGGTTTCTGATTTTCTGCGTCATATTTGCCAATTCAAAGAAGTCATATAGCTTACTTTGCCATTCCATCATCGTTGGGGTGCTCGTGCTTTTCCATTTTTGAGCAATTAGCAGTCTGGCCGCTGCTGTTGAGTACTGGAACAAAATTACATCTTCTTTCTTAATCTCCTCTCCTATGATGCCTAATAGAAAGGCCTCTGGTCTTTTTAAAAATGTGTATTTTAATATTTTTTTTAGCTCATTGTATATAGTATCCCAGAATTTTTTAATATCCTCGCAGGCCCACCACATATGCATGAAATTTCCCTCCTTTACTTTACACCTCCAGCAGGCCCCGCTACCAATCTTGTATAACCTATTCAGTTTTTCTGGTGTTAGATACCATCTGTGAATCATCTTTTCTATGTTTTCCCTAATTGCGGCACACGCCGTAAATTTTATTCCCTTCTCCCACAGTTTTGACCACTGCTCATAGGCTATGTTATGTCCTAGATCTATCGCCCATTTAACCAAGACTTCTTTGATCTCCTCGTCTTTTGTGTCCCACTCCAATAAAATATTATACATTTTAGATAATAATTTGGTGTTACCTTCAATTATTTCAATCTGAAATTTCGATTTTTTTTCATTCATTCCAATTTTTTTGTCTTCCGCCCATATGGCATTGATTTGATGATACTGTAGCCAAACTGTCAGTTTTCCCTCCAGCTCCTCGTATGGTCTTAATTTCCACGTGTCTTCCGATCTTACCAGTAGGTCCTCATATGTTAAATTCTTTACTCCCGTATTTGTATTTTTAGTTGTTATGATATTAACAGGGGACAGCCACCAAGGGGTTCGCCATTCCAGTAATTTTTTATTCCTGTTCCAGGCTTCATACAAGGGGCCTCTAATAATATGATTCGAAAATCCCCTATGCACTTTCCCTTTATTCTGCCATAGATAGGCATGCCAGCCGTATCTATTGTCTGCCCCTTCCAGGTCCAATAGGTCGCTATTTTCTAGAGTGATCCACTCTTTAACCCAGCATAAACATGCGGCTTCATGGTACAACTTTAAGTTTGGAACAGCGAAGCCCCCTCTTTCTTTTCGGTCCGTAAGAATTTTAAATCTGATCCTTGGTCTTTTCCCCTGCCAGATGAATCTGGAGAGAGTCCGTTGCCAATCTTTAAACAATTTAGTCCCCCTAATTATTGGGATATTTTGAAAAAGGAACAGCATCTTAGGAAGTATGACCATCTTTATCGCCTCCATCCTGCCCAACCATGATAAGCTGACTCTATTCCAAACATCGAAATCCCTTTTGATCTCTTTCCAAACTACCGAGTAGTTGTCTTCAATTAAGTTTATGTTTTTTGATGTAAGCCAGATTCCTAAATACTTTATTTTTTTTGCGATTTTTATTCCGAATTTCCTTTCTAGTTCTTCTTTTTCATCACTTTTCAGATTTTTTGTCAGCATTTTTGTCTTCAGTTTGTTTAGTTTAAAACCGGATAGCTTGCCATATTCCTCCATGATCTCTAATGCTTTGCCAATACTCTCTCGGGGTTCTTCCAGGGATAATATCAGGTCATCTGCGTAGGCCTTTAGTTTGAATTCCTTCAGACCTATTCTAATCCCTCGTATCTCAGACACGGTTCTAATTTTATTCGCCAATATTTCTAAAACCATAATAAATAGAAGCGGGGAGAGAGGGCAGCCTTGTCTTGTTCCCTTTTCTATCTTAAATTGGTTTGTTAAATTATTATTTATTACCAATTTGGCCGATTGAGTTGAATATATAGCTTGTATTCCTTTCAGAAAGTCGCCCTCTATCCCCGCCTTCTCCAAACATTTTATCATAAACATCCATGATACGTTGTCGAACGCCTTTTCGGCGTCCACAAACATCAATACTGCCGGTACATTGTTATTAATCTCCAGGTACTCAATTAAATTTATAACGTGTCTAACATTATCCTTCAAAAACCTGTTCGGCAAAAAACCGGCCTGATCCTTATGGATTAAATCCGTTAGATGTTTTTTCAACCTGTTTGCCATTATGTCCGCAAATATTTTATAGTCATTATTTAATAGAGATATTGGCCTATAATTTTTAATATTTAATTTGTCAGTGTCCGATTTTGGAATTAAAGTTATAAAAGCCTCCCGCCATGACTCCGGTATTTTTCCATCCTTTAAAATATCATTCATGACCTCACAGAGGGCTGGCGCAAGTTGGTTTCCTAGGACTTTGTAGTATTTTGCTGATAGGCCATCCGGGCCTGGAGTCTTCCCCAATTTCATTCTTTTAATTGCATTCTGGATCTCCTCTATATTTATGGGTTTGTTTAGCTGTATTTTCTCTTCGGCCGTTAAAGTCCTCCCTTCACAGTTCTCTAAGTACTTTTCTATTAGGGTTGTGTCCTCCTCTCCTTTTTTATATAGCCCTTCATAGAACTCCAGAAAATTTTTTTGTATCTTTTTTGGATCTTCTACTATTTCTTCTTCTACTTTTATTTTGTTTATCACGCTTTGCTTTTGTCTTTTCCTCAGTTGCCACGCTAATAATTTTCCAATTTTGTTGGCTGATTCAAAATATCTTTGTCTCATTAACCTGATTTTCCATTCAATTTCTTGATTCACTAACGTCGAATATTGTGTCTGTAGTATTTTAATTACTTGTATACTTTGTGTGTCTTTTGGGTTCTCTGTCAGTTTTTTCTCTAGCTGCCTTATCTGATTGAGGATCTCTTCTTTCTTTTGTTGCCTTAATTTCTTTTTGTAACTGTTCTGCTGAATGAAGAAGCCCCTCAGCACCGCCTTACTGGCGTCCCAAGTTATTTCTGGGCTCACTCCTATGTTAAGATTCAGTTCAAAGTAGTCTTTTAAAGTGGCTTTTGCTTTTCCAATGACTTCCTCGTCCTCTAAAAGTTGTTCATTTAGTCTCCATCTAAAGCCTCCTTTTAATTCACTTTTTAATTCCAATGTTATTGAATTGTGGTCTGAGAGAGTTCTCGGGTGAATTTCACATTTCGTAGCTCTTAAGGAGAGTTCTCTCGACGTCCAAATTTGGTCTATTCTGCCCCAGCTCTTATGTACTTCTGAGAAGAAGGTAAACTGCTTTTCTATTGGATGTTTATATCTCCAGATGTCTATTAAGTCCATGTTTTCTTCCAAGTCTTGGAAAGACTTTGGCAGCTTTCCTTGGTTCTTTTTCCCCTTTTCTGTTTGTCTATCAATTTCTGGGATTGGCACTGCATTAAAATCTCCCAGCAGTATCGTCCTGTTATTTTCTAATTCCATTAAAACTTGTTCTAATTTTTTGAAAAACTCTGGCTTGTTTGAATTTGGGGCGTATATGTTTACCACATTTATTTTTTCTCCCTGGAAGCTGATTTGTACTCCCAATATCCTTCCTTCTTCATCCTTATAAATCAGTTTAGGTTCCCATTTTTCTTTAACATATGTTACTACTCCTTTTTTTTTCTCTGCCGTGGAGCTTATAAATTCCATTCCTAGCTTTCTATTTATTAATACACGATTATGCTTTTTGGCTACATGAGTCTCTTGTATACAGATTATGTCCAATTTTTTCTTTTTCAAAACATTTACAACTTTATTCCTTTTCGCTTTGTCATTCACGCCATTTACATTCCATGTTAGAATTTTTAGGTTCATTCTTGTTTACTTACTTATAAAACAGTAGTTTGCGGATTTAAGTTTCAGTTAGTTTAGATTCGAGTGGTTTTACTTTCTGTTTCTTCACCCTCCGCTCCCTCCGCTCCCTCCCCCCCCTCTCCCCCCGAGTCCCCCCCCAAACCCGCGCCATCTCCCCCGCCCCCACCCCCATCCCCGCCCCCCCGCGCCTCTCCCGCCCCACCAAGTTCTCTCTCATATCTTCGTAGAAACTTCCTGATTTCCTGACTATCAGCAATTTTAAATCTTTTTTCTTTGTAAAAAAAGGAGATCCCTTCTGGGAACTCCCATCTATGTTGAATGCCATTCTTCCTTAGGATATTTACTAGCTGTTTGTAACCCTCTCTCTTGCGAAGGAGTCTGATTGGGATTTCTTTGAAAATGATGATTGGTCTTCCATCTATCACCAGTTTCTTCTGGTAACTTTCTCTTAAAATCTTATTTTTCAGCTCCGTCGATTTGAAGATTACCAGGCAGTCTCCTGAAATCTTTCTTACTCTGTTTTGTTTAGGTTTTACTTTTATTCTGAAGGCATTTTCTATTTCTTGTGTGACTTCTTCCTCCTTTAGATTTAGCCATCTTGCCAGTTCTCTTATCATTTTCCCTTTGACATCTTCGTTGACCTCCTCTCCTACCCCTCGGAATTTTAAATTTAGTTGTTTTTGTTTCATCTCCATCATTGCCAAATTGTCCAGAATTTGCTCCTGGCTCTTTCCTAATTCCTCAAAATTCTCTTTTATTTTCTCAGCTTCCTTTCTCTGATCTCTTATCTCTTTTTGTGTTTTTTTATTTGAGTCTTCTAGAGATTTGGTTCGAGTCGTTAAATCTTTTATCTTACTTGATAGTTCTCCCACCGCCCCTTCTATTTTCCTATCTATTGATTTCTGCATCTCTCCTAACTTTTCCTCCATGTGAATCTCATTCTGCTTAAACTCCTCTTTTATTTTCAACCAGAGTATATCTAAATCTTTTATTTCTTCATGGCGAGACGTTTTCCTTTCTGCCGGAGTACCCACTGCTTTCTTCCCTTCCTTTCCTGCCATCTCCCCCTTCCTATATTTGCAAAACAAAATGCGTTTTTAAGGCTCTCCCTTAGAGGGCGTACAATCTTATAGAAGCCACTTAATTATTCAGGCACTCCCGCCCACCACCGCCCCTTTGGCAGTTATGACAGTACTTCTTTGACAGGAAAGTTGTAAGGATGGGAAGATAAAAAAAGGGGGGGTACACAGGAAACGAGGGAAGTTTGAAGCGAGGGGGGTAGGGTCCCAAAATAAGTGTCAGGGGGGAAACAAAGATGTTCGAATACCAGGTTCTATTGTGTTGCTCCTCTTCTGAAAAACTTCGGCCACTTATCTGGCCTAATCCGCTTTTATATATCAGAGGGCTTTTGTCAGAAAAAAGGAGTCTGTTGTCATCCTGCTGGAGTCAGTAATAGAGATTGGGGAAAAGGGCTGGTGGGGCGCGGAAAGGGGGGGAAAGCGGGGAGGAGGGGGGAAGCGGGAAAAAAAAAAAAAAGAAAAGGGGGGGAGGGCAAGGGACGTCACAGGGAGAGGGGGATTCCAGGGAGGGGGGGAAAAAGGGGAAGGCGTGGGAACAAGCAAGCTCACTGAAGGTGAAATAGTAATTCTGTCTCTTTATATTCCGGGATTAAGCCGCAGAGAATGTATATAAAAAAAAAAAACGTTTTTGCGAGCGGTTTCTCGACTTTCTTTCTCTGCCTTCTTTCTCTTTGGGACGCGATTCTATGTTCTTCCGGCAGGGGACTAAAAGATCCCTCACTTGTAGATTAACAATGTCCCCACAATGTCCTCGCGTTGCTGCCGTTCTTATCCCACAGAGTCCCCCGGATCTCCAATATTCCAATTATATCCCTCCGAGCTTCCCCAAATTATATAAAGAATGTCCGATCCTACAGTTATGAGGATGGTGCCTCGTCTCGCTGTAGCAGGCGAAGTAAAGAAATAAAGAAAAAGGAGAATGGATGTAGATGCTAGCTGACTGCGGGGACGCAAACTTCTGCAGATATTCTCTCCCGTTGCTAGTCACTAGCGGGAGGCGGCAGATTCCAAAGGCTGGAAAGAGGAGGGGGTTTGTGGGGCTTTAGTTATTTCGGGCCCAGCCGTGTCCGGGGGGGAGGTGAGGTGCTTTCCCTTCTAGTTTTCTTTCTTCTCTCCCCTCCTATCTCCCAGTCTAGTTAGAGCCTCCGTTCCGTCTCTTCAAATCCCCTCCTGTTCTTTTTGTAACTGCCCAAATGAAACAAAGTCTCTGAAACTTACTCTTTGTCCCGGTTTTATCTGTCGATCATCCACTGCCTTGCAGTAACATTAGCAAGGACTTCACTTCTCTCTCGCTACAGCCGGTAAGTAACTAAGTCTCTTTGTTACAAACTTACGATTTAGTGTCCAGCGCCATCTTAAATCCAGAAATCAGGTCAGGCTCTTTAAACAAAATCCATTTGCATCCTTCGTTCCTCGGACCTTTTCATTCAGATTTTACCTCTTCCGTTGTCATACGATGTTAAGAACGTCAGATTTTTAGGGTTACAGAGATTTGTCGCTCAACTTCGGTGGGAGCTTGAGGCATAACTGCATGGGGTTCGCAGGCCTTACCGATGCGCGTCTCTCGATCCACTGCCTCCGGGTCTTCCTCCCCAAAAACGGAGAGAAAAAAACCTCCAGAAGCTTGCGGATCACTCTGACACCGCTGGTTGCGCTTCTCTCAAGGGGGCCCCCCTTGAGATTAAAAGTTGGGGTCGCAGTGCCTATGCGTAGCCCCTCAAAGTCCCCATGTAGTTCGGAGAAGTCTCTCCGCGCTCCCTTCCCGGTGGCGATCCAAACCGGAAGTCCCAGAAAAAGTGAGTCTTATAGAGCAAAAAATACGGTATCTATTGCCTTTTAAATTTGTATACCACCCTATTTCCACATGTCTTGCATATCTAAAACATATCTAAAACACCCAACATATCTAAAAAAGGCATTGGATGTCAATCAGCCAAAGACCTGGTTGAAGAGAAACAGTTTTTGCCTGGTGCCTAAAGGTGTACAGTGGTACCTTGGTTCTCAAACTTAATCCTTTCCGGAAGTCCGTTCCAAAGCCAAAGCGTTCCAAAACCAAGGTGTGGTTTCGCATAAAAAGTAATGCAAAATGGATTAAGCCGTTCCAGACTTTTAAAAACAATCCCTAAAACAGAGAACATTGATCCATAAAATGAAAACTATAATCAATGTACTATACTATAAAATAAATAAGTCACAAAAACAAATTAACCAACCCCCCCCCAAAAAAACCTGCAAAATAAATAGCAAAAACAAAAGCGCCAAACTTAATCCATTCCAGACGTTTGACTTCCAGAAAGTTCAAAAACCAAGGTGTACCTTCTGATTGGTGCAGGCGCTCTGGAAACAATTGCCAACAGCCACATCGGACATTCGACCATATAGCATATATTCAACACAAAAAACAGCAACAATTTGTTGTTGACAAAGGACAGCTGGACATAGAAAGGGCCCCATTACCTCCAGTAGCTTAGGGTCTCATCAAACCTAAATCTGGCCCTGTATCTCTCTAATAATAATAATAATAATAATAATAATAATAATAATAATAATTTATTTAAACCCCACCCTTCCTGGTTTAAAAACTGGGTTCAGAGGGGCAAACTGCAAATATAAAACATTGATTAAAATGTGACTTAAAAACAGCATAAAACAGCATAAAATACAACATAAAATGCAGCATCAATATCAATAAAATTCAAAAATTCAGAAGTCATGGGGAGGGGGACCCAGTCAGTAGACATCAAATGATCACCAGGGCTAACTGGCCAAGTTGGTCCCACTAGGGACAGCAAGGAGACCAGGAAAGAATTTAAATGTCTCTAAAGTTTAGTACGTACAACACAACTGAATGAGAGTGCTTTTGCTTAAAAGGCTTTCATATGCCTTTAAACATTGCAGCTTTTCAGGATTGCTGTTTCTGATGAAGTGCCATAATTAGGAGCACATTTCTAAATCTCTGCTTATCACAGTGCATTTGTTTCCATAATTGTGATACAATGGGAAATTCAGCGTTCCATTGCCCCTGAAACCCACTGTCTTCTCCCTTGGTAGCAGCCAAGTAATTCCACCGCTTCCCGGTGACACGGAACATTTTTAACCTACATTTCCATATTAACCTTGTAATGCTTTCATACTTTTCAGCAGAAGGAACCGCATGGCATGCAAGGTTAATTGGGGCGGTGGGGGGGGGGGGAGAGAGAATATACCCTATAAGATGGAGAGCAGGCTGAGAAATGAAGGTGAAATGTAAATGAACCCTCTTCCTTTCTCCGCCCAGGCAACACCAGAAACCACGGGTCACCTACCTGCCACAACTAATTATGGGGTGAATAGTGCTGGGGCAAGAAATTGTACAAAGGCAAACTTCACTCCCTGGTCCTAAATAGCTAATTCAGATATTCTGCTCCTTGAATAATGACCATGGGTTTTTGCAGTGCTTTTTTTTCTGAGGGGACGCAGGGGTACACAGACCCACTAAACATTTTGTGAATCTTTGTACTTTTTCCCATTTACTATATTTATTCTCCCCGATTTGAACTATAAAATGGAGATTTTCTTGAGTCAAAATGAGAGTACCCCAAAACATTCTTTTTAAGAAAAAGAGCATTGGGTTTTTCTAATGTTTTAACCAGGTGATCCCAGCCTCTTTTTCTTGTGAGTCTCCTTAATGTCATACCCGCCAACATTTCTCTGATGAAAATAGAGACTTCCTACATCCTACATTATTATTATTATTATTATTATTATTATTATTATTATTCCCCACCCATCTCACTGGGTTGCCCAAGCCACTCTGGGCAGCTTCCAACATATATAAAAGCATAATTAAACATTAAACATAAAAACCCACTTCCCTATACAGGGCTGCTTTCAGAAGTCTTCTAAAGGTACAGTGTACCTTGGTTCTCAAACGCCTTGGTACTCAAACGCCCTGGTTCCCAAACACCAAAAACCCTGAAGTAAGTGTTCTGGTTTTCAAACATTTTTCGGAAGCTGAACATCTGATGTGGTTGTCGGCTATTGTTTCTGGGGTGCCTGCACCAATCAGAAGCTGCGCCTTGGTTTTCAAGCATTTCGAAAGTCAAACGGACTTTCGGAACAGATTAAGTTTGTCGCTTTTGTTTTTGTTATTTATTTTGCATTGTTTTTGAGGCCCAGTTCAGCTACGGATTCATTGACTGTGTGACTGCGGGAATGGATAAAAGCCCCCCATCCAGACAATGACTATCATCAGTGGGGATAAGGGAATTTTTTTTTTTTTTTATCATCTACAATACTGTCTTTTTTATAGTACAGTACGTTGATTATTGTTTTCATTTTATGGGATCGATGGTCTCATTAGTAAAACTCATGTTAAATTGTTGTTTTAGGGGTTGTTTTTCATTGCCTGGAACAGATTAATCCATTTCGCATTACTTTTTATGGGAAAGCACGCCTTGGTTTTCGAATGCTTTGGTTTTGGAACAAACTTCCAGAACGGATTAAGTTTCAGAACCAAGGTACCACTGTATTGTTACTTATCGCCTCAGCTCGGGGATCGCACAACTCCATACCCTTCAACATTTCTCCAATGAAAATAGGGACGTCCTAAGGAAAAGTGGGAAATGGAAAAGGGACGCGGGTGGCGCTGTGGGTTAAACCACAGAGCCTAGGAGTTGCCAATCAGAAGGTGGTTCAAATCCCCGTGACGGGGTGAGCTCCCCTTGCTCGGTCCCTGCTCCTGCCAACCTAGCAGTTCAAAAGCATGTAAAAGTGCAAGTAAATAAATAGGTACCGCTCCAGTGGAAAGGTAAATGGCGTTTCCATGCACTGCTCTGGTTCGCCAGAAGCGGCTTAGTCATGCTGGCCACATGACCCAGAAGCTGTACGCCGGCTCCCTTGGCCAATAAAGCGAGATGAGCGCCGCAACCCCAGAGTCAGTCACTACTGGACCTAATGGTCAGGGGTCCCTTTACCCTTTACCTTTAAGGAAAAGCAGGACCGTCCAGGATCAAATCAGAAACCAGGACGACTTCTGTATATCTGGCATTATCCCTGGAGAAAGAGGGACACTTGGAGGGCCTGCAATGTTAAGGAACAGAGAAGCAGCAACCTCAGTCTCTGAACAAGCTTTACAAAACTCTTTCCAAAATCCATGGGTTTTAATGGAGCTGGCTTGTATCCTAAAACTGCAAATTCTAACCAAACATGCTTGGAAGGAAATGGTGTTAAAATCAGTGAGACTTCTAATTAAATGAGTCTATGATGGCACTGAATAACCTCAGCCAGAACCCATTTTCTATTATGCATACAGATTAACAGAGGACTCCTCTGTGTGTGTGTCTTCTGGCAAAGACAGAAGTTGCATCAATCTAGCGAGTGACATTTCTCCTAAACAGCGGTACAAAGCTTTAAGAAAATTCCAAAATCAGTATTTCCAATTTATTCAAATTTTAGCAGCTTTCCCCGGAGAGGCTTCGCTTAAAACATACATGACAGAATTAGATTGCAAAAACAAAAACAAAACCCCAAATATGAATGCATGAGGAACTGAAATTGTTTTGGGTAAAAAGTAGCAGTAAGATGGCCGTTGCTGGGTACCAGAGTAGGAAAACATAAATAAAATAAACGGACTCGTGTTGATAGTAAAAGCTGGTCCTGTGTCACTTTTTTCTAGCCTCCAAAAGATTTTAGGAAGTACAATGGTACCTCGGGTTAAGTACTTAATTCGTTCTGGAAGTCCGTACTTAACCTGAAACTGTTCTTAACCTGAAGCACCACTTTAGCTAATGGGGCCTCCTGCTGCTGCCGTGCCACCGGAGCACGATTTCTGTTCTCATCCTGAAGCAAAGTTCTTAACCTGAGGTAATATTTCTGGGTTAGTGGAGTCTGTAACCTGAAGCGTATGTAACAAATATATGCCACCTTAAGGTTCTTCATGGCTTTCTGGTTCCCATAAGTGTGGGATGTAATTCCAGCCTGCATGTGACTGATGTACTTAATTCAGTCCCTCGGATTTTGTGTTGCATGTGCGTTGCTGGAAGCCATGGGCCGCGCTGACTAGGGAAAAATGCATATGTTCCTTCACATAAACCCCTTCTGTCTAAGGCAGTATCCCTTCAGTGCTCATTTGCTGTGCAGTCTAGCATAATTATGCCCAGAGCAGGCCTTAGGGTTAAATGATCAAATTCCCCCATTTTCAAAGTGCTCACGAAATTTGGGGCACAACTACTCAGAATGCCAGTGGCACATCTGTCTGTCCTGATGCCCATCTTCCCCCCCCAAAAAAAAAGGTTATTGGGAGACGATGATTAGTTGCTTTACTCATGGAAGCAAACCAAAGTGCCACCACATAAACACTAAAACCGGTAACTTTTGGTGCCAAAATCCCAACAGAGCAGAAAAGATTGTTTATGTATGTGACCACGGCTGCGTTGATGTTATTGGCCCAGAGATGAAAAGAAGATAAAGTCCCTGCCAGAGAACAATGGCAGATCAAGTTGATGGATTATGCCAAAATAGCCAAAATGACTGGAAGAATCAGAAATCAGGAAGACCAAAATTTTAAGAGTACAGGTGCTGCTACACTAGAATATAGATTTCTTACAAATGAGGAATGGTGCCAGCTCAGCAGCTCAAAGCATTTTGAGGTAAAGGACCTCTGGATGTTTAAGTCCAGTCAAAGGTGACCATGGGGTTGCGGCGCTCCTCACGCTTTCAGGCCGAGGGAGCCGGCATTTGTCCACAGACAGCTTTCCGGGTCATGTGGCCAGCAGGACTAAACCACTTCTGGTGCAACGGGACAACGTGACAGAAACCAGAGTGCATGGAAACGCCGTTTACCTTCCTGCCGCAGTGGTGCCTATTTATCTACTTGCACTGGCATGCCTTCGAACTGCTAGGTTGGCAGGAGCTGGGACAGAGCAACGGGAGCTCACCCCGTGGAGGTTCGTTTCCAGACCCTTGATCATCTTGGTTGCCTTCATCTGCACACATTCCAGCTTGTCAACATCCTTCTTAAATTGTTCGGCCCAAAATTGGACATAGCACTCCAGGTGTGGTCTGGCCAAGGCATGATTGAGTGGTACTATTCCTTCCCTTGATCTGGACACAATATTTCTGTTGATGCAGCCTGGAATAGCAATAGCTTTTTGTGCTGTTGCATCACACTGTGGACTCATGTTAAGCTTGTGGTCCACCAGGACTCCTAGATCCTTTTCACATGTACTGCTAGTAGTCCAGCTGTCCCCGACCCTAGATTTGTGCATCTAATTCTTCCTGCCTAAGTACATTTGTCCCTATTGAAATTCATTCTGTTAGCTTGCGCCCAGTGCTCCAATCTGTTAAGGTCATTTGAATCCTGCTTCTGACTTCTGTGGAATTAGCTACCCCTCCCTGTTTGGTGTCGTCTGTGCTTAAGATATTTGAAGATGGCTATCATATCTCCTCTGAGTCTCCTCTTTTCCAGGCTAAACATGCCAAGCTCCTTCAACCGCTCCTTGTAAGGCATGGTTTCCAGACCCTTATATATTTTATACAGTAGTACCTCAGGTTACAGACGTTTCAGGTTACAGACGTTTCAGGTTACAGACTCCGCTAACCCAGAAATAGTACCTTGGGTTAAGAACTTTACCTCAGGATGAGAACAGAAATCGGGCAGCGGCGGGGCAGCAGCAGCAGGAGGCCCCTTAGCTAATGTGGTCCTCAGGTTAAGAAGAGTTTCTGGTTAAGAATGGACCTCCAGAATGAATTAAGTTCTTAACCTGAGGTACCACTGTATAAAAATACAACTTCCAAATCCAATACAGTTACAGACAGAGATAATAATAAGGATATGAGGAAGTTACTGGATTATATTGGCTTGAATTCCTACAGGAGCTTCATAGAATAAAAAGGCAGGTAAGTTTGCACCAGTGGACGGAATAGGCAAATACCTAGACAAGGTAGTCATCAAAGTTCAGGAAATGTGCCACTATATGTGTATATGAGAATGGATCTGAACCATTTTTTAGGAAATGAACCTCAATTTTCCAAAATTTGTCCTGGACATGTCTGTGAAATTTCGGATGTATGGCAACTCTAGTTTGCAGCTGAATTGGAGGAAAATTCAACCCACAGAAAACCTGATTCCCATTTGTTACGATTCAACAGTAAACCGTGGGTTTGTTTGTTTGTTTGTCCCTATTGGAATTCATTCTGTTAGCCTGGGCCCAGTGCTCCAATCTGTTAAGGTCATTTTGAATCCCGATTCTGTCTTCTGCGGCATTAGCAACCCCTCCCAGTTTGGTGCCATCTGCAAATCTGATGAACATCCCCTCAAATCTTTTATCCAAGTCATTTGTAAAGATGTTGAACAACTGACCACAGCAGGGCATGGCAAAGCGGCCATGGGGAAGGGTCATAACTTGGTGGAATGGGGGAAAAAACCCCAGATTCAATCTCCAGCATCTCAAAGTAGGACAGGTTGTTTCCTGCAAAAAAACCACAACGAATTGCTGCTAGATGGACCACTTGTTTGACTCCCTAGAAGGAATTTCGCTGTGTTCCTAATGGACTCAAGTTTTGAATGATCACTGAAGTGCTCAGTTTTCCTTACATTTCAGTACCGCAGAATCACCGAGGCGAAATAATGTCATTTCATGAGTTTGACCTTTGCATCACCTTTCTGTCCGCTTGAGGAAGAAAACACTTTGAGTGGATGCTAACCAAAAGGATTACATTAGTTATCCTTGCAAGTTAAACTTGCAAGTTTAAGGTTAATCTGTGCATGTTAGTATTAAGTAGGGTGTTGGTTAACGTTTATTTATGGTTGCTGAACATATACTTTTGTGTGTGTTATAATATACACGAGGAGAAGTGTCATGTAACCTCTGATTATTTGGTAATGGTGTTATATGTCGAACCAGGTGTAAAATAACGAACCTAAAAGGGATGGGAAATGAAACTGAAGAAACAAAAATGTGTGTTTGCCGCAAATTAAATTTGCAAATACTGTATGAGAAGCTCTCGGATAATTTTGGTGACTACGGGATGGCCTGAAATTACAAAATGCTGCAGAGACGCATGCGCATGTTTAGTAAAGCCAAATGGTTGGATTCTCTATTGCTTCCTATATTACGTTACCTTGTTCCCATGTGAAATGCCAGCAATGTTGTGAATAGGATATGCACATCAGCAGCGATTACAGGCACACAATGGGACCGAGTGGAATTTATCTGTTCCCACAACTCCAAGGAGATCACGTAATGAAGATCTAACGCTACTTCTTTTTACCTAAATCCAGGGCTGACGTACATTTATATTTGCTACTGATATTTGAGGTCTATGCCTATTTTGCTTTCATAAAAGTGGCTTGGCTCAATCTCTTCTCTGAAACGGGAGTGAGAAAGGAATCGGATCCCGATTCCCAAAGCAATTTAAGACAGCTGCATTTAAGTAAATAAATAAAGACATTTACCTTTCCGGGGTGGCATGTACTGCGTGTCTTGATTAAAAACCTGTAAGGGAACTGGATCAACATATAATGAAGTCTAAGGAGGTCATGGTCAATCATATTTTTCTTGTATTTGTACATTAACCTTTTGTTTTCATAGCAATTTGTCAAAGAGGTTTTTTTTTGTGGGCTGCAGTGCTGAAAACCTCAACAAGATTCACATCTTGATATCAAAAAAACAGAGCCATCACCAGGAAAGCTTAGCCACTCTGCCAGTCCAAAATCACCTGCAGATTGCCACCTTCAGCTCTTCTCTGTTTTTATAAGTTTTTGTTGTTGTTGTTGTTTTGGTTTTACAATTTAAAGTTTACATTCAGAGTCATAAGTAAGGAAAAGGTAAATAAACAAAGATTCACCCAAATCTCTGTGGGTTCCATCTCTAGTCCTTTTCCACTGCATATTTTAAGTCACTCCAGCTTTTTAAGTACCGTATTTTTCACTCTATAGGACACACTTTTCCCCCTCCAAAAATTAAGGGGAAATGTGTGTGCGTCCTATGGAGCAAATGCAGGCTCCTTGGCTTCAGCGACAGCAACGCGAAGCCTCCGAAGCGCAGAGGGAGCACTCCCTCCGCACTCCGGAGGCTATGCGTTGTTTTCACTGAAGCCTGGAGAGCGAGAGGGGTCGGTGCGCACCGACCCCTCTCACTCTCCAGGCTTCAGGGATAGCCGCCTGAAGCCTTTGGAGTGCAGCGGGAACTTGCACTGCACTCCAAAGGCTTCGGGTTCCTTTTGCTGAAGCTGGGAGAGCAAGAAGGGGCTCCGTTTCTCCTCCTGCTTCGCTGAAGGGGCGCTGAGCGGAGAGGGGGAGAATTCCCCGCCCCTGTTCTCCCCCTCCTATGGTCCGGTGCGTCCTATGTTCCGATGCGTCCTATAGAGTGAAAAATACGGTATCTCATATATCCCTAGTTCTTGTTACACGACAAATGTTACTCAAATCCTACTAAAGGGTTCAATTGTTTACAGTGGTCTCCAAGGTAAATTATGAATTTCCCCCATTCTTTGTTGAAATTCTGGTCTTCCTTGTTTCTGATTTTGCCAGTCATTTTCACCATCTCTGCATAGTCCATCAGTTTGCTCGGCCATTCCTCTCTGGTGGGAACTTTTTCTTCCTTCCATCTCTGGGTTAAGAGCATCTGTGCAGCTGTCGTTGTGTGCATAAACAATCTTTTATCCTCCTTCAATATTTCGGCACTTATAATTCCTTTTTTTTTTTTTTTTATTTTTTTTTTTAATATTAAAATTTTTATTTTATTCCAGCATCTAAAAACACAAATACATTGTCAATGAAAAACAAGACAAAAAAACAGAAAAACAAAACAAAAAGAGAAAAGAAAGAAATAAGTATAAAGTACAAAAATCATTATACAATCTGTTACCTTATTTGACTTCCCACCACCACGACGTGACCTATATCTCAACAATATATACAGCAGTGTCTCTAACTAATCATCATTTTTTCACCTCGCGGTTTTTATATTATGCCTACTGTGATTTTAGTATTTCCTAGTATCGTCTCCATGTATGAAAAGAATTTGTTCCAATCGTTAATAAATTTGGTGTTCTTCTGAAGCCTGATCTTCTGCGTCATTATTGCTAAATCAATATATTCAGTTAACTTGGTCTGCCAGTCCCTAATTGTTGGGATATTAGGCTTTTTCCAATTCTGCGCTAGCAGTATCCTAGCGGCTGCTGTTGCATACTGAAATAGGGTTTGGTCTTCCTTATTAATCTCATTTCCCACCATTCCCAGGAGGAATGCCTCCGGTTTTTTAGGGAAGGTATATTTTAGAATCTTTTTTATTTCATCATAAACAGAGCCCCAGAACTTCTTCACTTCATCGCAGGACCACCACATATGGAAGAAGTCTCCCTCTTTCTTTTTGCATTTCCAACAGGTCTTATCTCCGGTTTTATACATTTTATCTAGTTTTTTTGGGGTGATGTACCAGCGGTACATCATCTTTTCCATGTTTTCTCGGAGTCCGACACACGCTGAAAATTTCATATCCTTTTTCCACAGTTTTTCCCATTTTTCATGCTCTAGGGGGTGTCCTAAGTCTATGGCCCATTTGATCATAACCTCTTTGACTTCCTCATCCATTGTGTCCCAATCTAATAGTTGGTTATACATTTTAGTTAGGAGTTTAGACTTCCCTTCTATTATTTCTAACTGGAACTTGGACTTGTTCTTACTCATACCGACTTTTTTATGCTCATTCCATAAAGAGTTAATTCGGCACTTATAATTCCTAATAAAAAAGCTTCTGTTTTTCCCCACAAAAGTTATTTTAAACATTTTTTCAGTTCATTATATATCATTTCCCAGAATTCTTTTACAACCCTACATTTCCACCACATATGGCAAAAGGTGCCTTCTTTCAAATATTTGAACTTGTCCTATACATTTTTGCTATTTTGCTTGGAGTTAAGTACCAACGATAGACCTTCAGCTCTTCTCACAAACACCGTTTGCCAATGTCAGACATGGGGAAAGTGGTTTTCTAGCACCCTAGCTGCTGCTTTCTCCCCGAAAGGGGTGCAAGATTACAACTGTTAGTGCTCATCTACATTTCTGGCTAGAAAGTGCAGGTCTGAGAGGTTTTCTGCTTGTTGTATACTTTCTAGGCCTGGGTCTGAAATGTTTTGCCTCTGTCCCACCAATTTCCCCCGCGCTTTCCTGTAATCAATAAAGTTGTGGCCTAATTCAACCCAATACAGTGGACGCTCGGGTTGCGAACGTGATCTGTGCAGGAAGCACGTTCGCAACCTGCAGCGTCCACAACCCGCAGTGCTGTGTCTGCGCACACGCGGGTTGTGATGTGGTGCTTCTGCGCATGCGCAGAGCGCGATTTAGCACTTCTGTGCATGCACAAGCGCTGAAACCCGGAAGTAACCCGTTCCGGTACTTCCGGGTTTCGGCCCGCCTGTAACCTGAAAACGCACAACCTGAAGCGTCTGTAACCAGAGGTATGACTGTACCAGTCTCCTGTGTCATTCTTGTGGCCCTCCTTTCACCTGCCGCTGCTATTACAGTGGTACCTCAGGTTAAGTACTTAATTTGTTCCGGAGGTCCATACTTAACCTGAAACTGTTCTTAACCTGAAGCACCACTTTAGCTAATGGGGCCTCCTGCTGCTGCCGCGCCGCCAGAGCATGATTTCTGTTCTCATCCTGAAGCAAAGTTCTTAACCTGAAGCACTATTTCTGGGTTAGCGGAGTCTGTAACCTGAAGTGTATGTAACCTGAAGCGTATGTAACCCGAGGTACCACTGTATACGTCTGGTGCAGATAAGCCCTTAGCCGCTTTGATCTGTACTTTGCAAACAGTGTCGCGATCACATACTATCCGTCCATTTCAATGCCTCTGGGAATATGCCAGCTAAAATTCAAACCAAACCAAACAAGTTATAAGGGGAGAACTCTGTGTGAAATAGATTGAAATGAACGATTCAACGTTTCCTTGGGCTCGCATTAACAAATGTGCGTATGATTTGTCAGAGGCGAAACGAAAAACTCAAACTTGTGCTTGTGCCCCCCACCGGGATGTGGACGTCCCCTGAGGGATGAGCTTGCTATTGTCGGCCGCCAAGAACTTCTGAAGTGTTTTGCTTTAAAACAGAGAAAGCTTTTTCTAATGATTTGCCACAGCTCCCCCCCCAACCCAACACCCCCCCCCCCCAGTTAAAAATTAACTCCTGTTGTTACTATGATACTTATCAACTGTTGGCCAGTTTGTCTTTTTGCTGATTCTTCAGATGCTTCAAAGAGATCTGACACCTGATCTCCAGTGGCTTCTGCCTACATATTTTTCATGGGATCAGATAGAGGAGCTGGCTGTTTTGACATTCTGTTCAGAGTTACCCTTCCCCTATATTTCCAGGATGGCCTTTTCCGCCATTTAAAGAAGAAAAAAATGGGCTGGAAAACGAGCGAGGTCCCAACCAAAGAAGAATGGCAACTTAAGCTGACAGAATATGTGCAGCTTGCAGACTTAACATATAAAATAAGAGGAGAAGAAGGGCATACATTTAGAGAAGATTGGAAAATGTTTATTGAATATATGGGGGGAAATGGTGTACAGTGGTACCTCGGGTTACATACACTTCAGGTTACATACGCTTCAGGTTACAGACTCTGCTAAACCAGAAATAGGTTAAGAGCTTTGCTTCAGGATGAGAAAAGAAATCGTGCTCCGGCGGTGTGGCAGCAGCAGGAGGCCCCATTAGCTAAAGTGGTGCTTCAGGTTAAGAACAGTTTCAGGTTAAGAATGGACCTCCAGAATGAATTAAGTACTTAACCCGAGGTACCACTGTACACTTGAGAACGTTGGCAGCATTAAGATAAATTCAACAATGTAAATAAGTTTTGATGGATCTAACAATGGAATACTGAATGGTTTAAAGGTAAAGGGACCCTGACCGTTAGGTCCAGTCGTGGGGTTGCTGCTCATCTCGCTTTACTGGCCGAGGGAACCGGCATTTGTTTGCGGACAGTCATGTGGCCAGCATGACTAAGCCTCTTCTGGCGAACCAGAGCAGCACACGGAAATGCCATTTACCTTCCCGTCGGAGTGGTACCTATTTATCTACTTGCACTTTGACACACTTTCGAACTGCTAGGTTGGCAGGAGCTGGGACCAAGCAACTGGAGCTCACTCTGTCGCGAACCGCGATCTTCTGATCAGCAAGCCCTAGGCTCTGTGATTTAGACCACAGCGCCACCCTCGTCCCTACTGAATGGTTTAGTTTATGTCAAATATGTAGGGATTTATGGTATGCAAAATGAATCATGGAAAGAGAAGACGGGAAGTCATTGATATTTTAAGGATGTTTAAATGAGTATTCTAAATTGTAAAACAGAAAATTTAATAAAAAATATATTAAAAAAGGAAGGGAAAAAAGGGCAAACGTGTGTAATGAAGAACTCTGCCCACCTAGTGCATAGTTTTGTGGGGTGCGAATTGTGTGACCACCCCCCAAGCTGAATACAGCCTGCTAGCCATATATGGCTGCCCATTAGACAGTGGGGCTTTTTTACCGCTGGCTGAACGATGCTGTTTAAGCAGCTGTCAGCGAAGAGCATATGTCTGCTAAGCTGCGCTCAGCTTGGAGCAAAGGTTATTGCGAGGTGGCAGAATGTTGTACTAAAGTTCAGGGTGCCGGTGCATTTTTCTTATGGTAAACCCCACTTTCCACATGAGCCAACCTGAATGGTATTTAACGAATGCATCCCATCAGTGCAAACGTTTCGACATGCACGATGAGACTTCTGCCATCTCCTTGCCCACTGCCCTCCCGAAATCTGCTCAAGGGGATGGGGGAAACCCCTAGGACAGATTAAGGGGGCGAAGGGAAAGGAAAGGGGGAGTCCCGTTGCACAAGCGGAAATCCTTGCTCTGGCTGTAAACTCAGCAGGACCACAGCCAAAAATAGTACTGAGATGGATGGGGGGGGGGGATAAAAACAGTGACTCCAATTAGTGTGTGCTTCCAGCCCACAAGTCCTCCCATTTCATGACAGGATATAGGGGAAGGATATACGAGGAAGCAACACAGATTTTATTGAATAAGGATGTGTGGGAAAGGAGGGTGAACCAAGCAGAGCAACTCAACTGAGTACACAGGTAAGTCTCTAAACCAGTGTTTCCCAAACATGGGTCTTCGAGCTGTTTTCGGACTACAGTTCCCATCATCCTTGACCACTGTTCTTGCTAGCTAGGTGTGATGGCCTGGGAATCTGATTCAGAGGCCGAACCGGAGGAATCCCAGCCTGCACAGGAGTCCCTGCCTCCAGGGCCGGCTGAGCCGGGGCAGGGCCTTGAACCTGAAGCGCCTGCACCTGTGCCAGATCCTCAGGAGCAGACACCAGATGAATCCACTCTGGCTCTGGAGGTGATTGAGGACCCATTGCCTACAGGTGCGCCTCTCCCAGCCCTGTCAGGGGAAGGTGAGCCTCCCCCTGGGTCCAGTAACCCTCCAGCCTCCCCTGAGCTGCAGAGGCTCAGGGTAGAGAGGTGGAGGGAACTGGGTTCTCTCAGGAGGAGTGCTTGCCTTAAGACCAGGAGAGGCGGGTCACCTGTGGGCCGGGACCGCCCTAAGCCTCAGAGGAGATAAAGGCCAGTCAGCCCGGTCCCAGGTTGCAGGAGCAACGTCGTTGAAGAGCTGTTTCGGCCAGCACCCAGCCTGTTCTTCCAGAGTTCCCAACCTTGCCCAGCTCCTCGCTTTGGACCCCACTTCGCCCTTGGTGGACAGTCTCCAGACCCTCGACCCAGGACCGGACTCTGACAACGCCTCATGGTAACCTCCCCCTGGGACCAGCACACTAGGGATGATGTGAGTTGTGGTCCAAAAAATAGCTGCAGACTCACATTTGGGAAATCCTGCTCTAAACTTCAAAATAAGAGGGGTGGAGTCAATAAAGTTGTTGTCCGCAGGTGAGGGCTTAGAACAGGGATAGCCAACATGGTGCCCTATAGACGTTGTTGGACTCCAACTCCCATCAGCCCCAGCCAGCAGGGTCAACGTTCCAGGATAATAGGAACTATAGTCCAGAAACAACTAGAGGACACCTCATCAGATTAGAACATTCTCAGAAGTATCCTGGACTGGGACATGGTTCTAGCCTTCATTTCTGTCACAACCCGGCTGTGGAAATGTTGCCGGACAAATACCATTTCTGGGCGGTAGGTTGCTGCTGTCCTCTTGCCCCCTATCTTCATGGGTAGTCCTTTTTATTTCCTCTCTGTGTGGGCTCCTCAGCCTCTTTCCTCTCCCTAATCTTCAAGCTCTAACCTTGTGTGTAACTCAGAAGCTTTCCTAGAACGTCCTAAGAACCTGCACCACAAGAAGACCCTTCAGTAGCTCCTAGGGCCCCAAAGCATCTCACAGAGGTCTACATTTCAGAGGGTTACACTACCATAATAAGGGGCAGTGATGTTGGAGGGGCTTCCAAACGTCTGATCAGTGTGTCTGGGGCCGAGTCAGGATGGCCATCCATCAACAGATAGAGTTGGGTGTCATCAGCATACTGATGGCAACCCAGCCCAAAACTCCGGACAAGCTGGGCGATGGGGCGCATAAAGATGTTGGAAAGCATCGGGGAGAGTATTGCACCCTGAGGCACTCCACACACCAAGGAGTGGCGTGATGACAGTTCATCCCCAAGCGCCACCCTCTGTGCCCGATCAGAGAGAAACGAGTGCAGCCATTGAAGGACTGTGCCCTGGATCCCCACTTCGGCAAGGCGGTGGTCCAGGAGTCCGTGATCAACCATGTCGAAGGCTGCTGACAGATCTAGAAGAATCAGCAGCCCCGACCCGCCTCGATCCAGCTGCCTACAGAGATCATCTGTTAGGGCGACCAGAGCCGTCTCGGTCCCATGACCAGCGCAGAAGCCGGACTGGAATGGATCCAGGGTCGATGTTTCATCCAGAAACCCACCAAGCTGTTCAGCAATACCCATAACAATACCCATACCAATAACAATACCCATACCAATGCCTAACCGCCAAAACCAAGAAAGTTGTGATGATTTGCTATGAAGTAGGCGAAAAACCAAATGGCTGGTGCCAATTTGCCAAGTGGAAAAAATTCCTACCAGGCCCCTTAGCAGCAACCAACCGAGGTCCATAGCAAGGTCAGAAGGGGAACCTTGAAGGGCGGGCGGGTGGGAAACCAAAGCAGGTGAGCGGCCAAAGAGGGAGATCCTCGGTCGCGCTTGCCTTAATTAAATGAGGCAAGCCACACACCCTGGGCCAGCCAATTGGCTGGCCAGGGGATGACACGGCTAAGGATTCCCCAGATCGCGCGGGGGCTGTGAAACCCGCAACACCACCTTCTCCCGAGGTCGGAAGTGGCTTTTCAGAAATTCAAATTGAAATTCTGAAAATCGGCACATGATGAATCTTGTGGACTCCAATGCCCACCATCCCAGATTATTGACCATGTTGGCTAGAGTTCAGAGTCCACAACATCTGGAAGACACCATGTTGTCTTTCTCTGAGCTAGGATAGCAAGATGTTTGAAACACAAAGACCGCAATTACATTTCCTCTCTTGTCTACATAAACTGCCCTCCTGTCCCCTGCTCTTCATTCTCCCATCTGTAAAGCTGAAAGGCTATTAAGATAATATACATCGTGTGCTTTTGAAATACTAATAATAACTATTAATATTAACATGAACCATGACAACTCTATACTAGTAGTAAAGAATGAGAGAGAAACTTTGCCATGCCCGGAAGCTTGCGATATTGAAGAGGCTAGTAATTATATGGAAATAATGCAGGTCAGGCATACAGACAATTTAAAGCCAGCCTATACTTATTTTATAGGTACATGGAGAACTTAGTAAATAGAATTTCAAGAGGCGTGAAGGGTCTAGTGAATGCCATGTTCGAGAAGAACATTTTGTGCATTTTATAGGGAAAACATTGCATTGTCTGGAAGAACAGCATGAGGGAAAGATTAATATTACCAGCGGTTTCCGTGAGGAATAATTGCCAGGGTCTAATGTTGTTAAGCCTTAAATGGTGCACATGGTGTTTCAAGAGACTCTCTGTTGAAGACCACATTATGCGAAGTGCCGTATGAAGGCAGGTGGAAGGAGGATTACATATTGGTAGAGAAACTGCTTATTGTACATAACAACCAGAAACGAGAGAGGAGTTTGTAGAATTTGTACCATTAAAACAGAAAGCTTCGCAAGAGGCGCTGGAATTTGGAGAGGCTGGATAGTTACAATGGAATGGTATAGGGGGTGGGGTGCACATTTTTGTTTTCATTTATTTATTATTATTACTTTGTTAAAATAAAAAAAAAGAAGAAAAATGGAATAGCTGGAGATAGAGCTGTCACAAGGCAATACACCAACGGCCAGGTTTCCAACTGAATATTAGAACCATCAACATAATTGTGAGGAATGTAACATCTTTTCTTGCTTAGAATGAAAAGGTCAGAATGGTTATTGGCTGCAAGTAGTTATGCCGACTATATACCAAAGCAGCTGTGGAACTGTTCTGAAGGGCCATCTATCAGAGAGTGCTGCCTCACCAAAATCTCCACCAGCAAATAAATAAAAATAAAGACAAGCGGCACAGTAAGGTGATGATGAAGAACCAAGTAGGCTTGGTGCCGTTGCCCAGAATAGGACTACAGTTGTACCTTGGTTTTCGAACAGCTTAGTTCTCGAACATTTTGGCTCCCGAACACCACAAACCCAGAAGTGACGGTTCGGGTTTGCGAACTATTTTTGGAAGCCGAACATCCGACGGGGCTTCCACAGCTTCCTGTTGGCTGCAGAAGCCAATTAAATAAAAAATTATATAGATAAAAAAGGCTCTCTATCTGGACATGAAAGAGAAGTGGGGAATGGATTTGAAGGTCTGTGTGGAGGCAAATTTGCGCGGACAGGCGGAGAGCCCCCCAAACCCCAGGCGACCCCCAGGTGGAATAATGGCACTTGACAACGTGTTACGGGATTAAAATTGACCATAGCTTTATTAAACTTTCAGATGTAGGAAGACCTTGGCTTAGGCATTGGGCGTTTATCCCTCCCAGTCTCTGGCTGGGGAGCTGGGAAATATCAGAGTTATCCAGAATGTGTGGGGATTGCGCTGGATCTGGAGAACATATGTTCAAGTAGAGAGAGCTCGCCTCCTGTTTCGCCATGTCGTAGGGGAGAGCACTGACAACCTATTGGCGTATGGCCAATGCCTCCCCTTGAAATACCCCTTTAATGGGGAACCCTGGGATTGCCACTGCAGGGGGGGGGGCGTTGGTCACTGCTTCATGCCCCCCCCCCCCAATTAAGGGAAGACTAAAGGATTCCATGCAAGGCCTAAAAACTGCCAAAGTTGTGACGTTTTGCTATGGGGAAGGCGAAACCTGCCAATGCAGGGAAATTCCTTTCTGGTCCCTCAATAGCAACCACCAAAGAGCGCAGCAGCGCCCGCATAGCTGTAAAGAAGAAGTTTAAACTGCGA